>NC_063044.1:44834576-45064576 GCF_018812025.1 Megalobrama amblycephala
AGGTGTATGACTCCTCCATAGACGGCAATATAAACAACACAAGGTCCAGAAAGGTACTAAAGACATGGTTAAAACAGTCGACGTGACTACAGTGGTTCAACCTTAATATTATGCTTTTCTGCGCAAAAACAAAACAAAAATAACGACTTTATTCAACAATCTCTTCTCTTCCCTGTCATTATTCTTACACAGGTGATGCAGTAAGCACAGTGAAGGCTTCTGTGTTCTACGTCCGAATGTATCAATGTATCGAATGTACCAACATGTGATGTTGACGCAGGAGCCCGCCAATAATGAGTCACCATTCTGACGTAGATCCTGGAAGCGCTGAACGTAAACAACGTATGAGAATGACACAGAAGAGAAGATATTATTGAATAAATTTGTCATTTTTGTTTTGTTTTTGCGTACAAAGTATTCTAGTCACTTCATAAAATAAAGGTTGAACCACTGCAGTCACGTCAACTGTTTTAACAATATCTTTAGTACCTTTCTGAACCTTGAAAGTGGTGGTTAAATTGCTGTCAATAGATGAATCATATACCTCTCGGATTTGGTAAAAAATATCTTAATTTGTGGTCTGAAGATGAACGAAGGTCTTACGGGTGTGAAACGACATGAGGGTTCTGAGTTTTCCACTTGTAATTATGACTTTGTACTGGCGTTCATGTGCGTTCAACTCGTAAATATGATCTCTCCGACTTGAATGCAAATCTATCAGCCTCCTAATATATCTACGCCAGGTTAGCCACAGTCTCACCTCGCCACGTTCACTGCTGTTGCTAATGTAATTACCTCCTCAGCCCAGCCTCTTTGTCGTACATAATGTAGTCGCACAACCAGTAGACTATCTATGCGTCGTTTCTTCGGCGTCACGGCTCGTGGTGTGCGGGCCTTGTGCAACGGCCCCTTCTCCATCCTCTAATGACACCCTAGCAGGCCCCTGCAGCAAGATTTACAGACCAACAGACGTGCCCCTTCTCCCGCTTTTCTGTATGGGAAGTAATTATAGCTGTGTTGGGTGCATGGTGTGTGTTTTAGCGTGCATTATATCCCAGTGGTGGCTTCCCTCCCACCCCTAAATGCCCCTCAATTCTCCCAGCAACTCCCCGTGCAGCGAGCAAACAAACGAAGAAAAGCCGCTATTGATTTGAATTCGTTTTGTTCTTCCTCAATTAGTGTTCTCTCCTTGTGCTGTTTGTTCTCGCTTTTAAAGAAGATCCCTAATTAACTGCAAAACAATTTGCTCTCTCGCACATGGCAAACACCAAAGCGCAGAGATATTCTTCTCCACAGAGAGAACACTCTCGTTCTGAAGAAGAGAAGATGAAAAAAAGACAAAGGCCCAGCGTCTGATATTTATTTCATTCATTGTATCTTAGAAAACGTTTAGGAGAAATGCATGACGGAAGGATTTATTGGATTTGGTAGCACTCGCTTACAGAGAGGTGGAGAGAGAGGGAGCCTCATGCTTTTTTTCTTTTCTTTAATTGTGATAAGTGGTCCGGCTGTCCTGTCTTATAGAGGTAAAACAATTTAAAAAGCAATCTCCTGTTTTAATGAAAACAAGCATGCGGGCCCGCATGGAGCTAATGAAGCCGAGAGAGTTATTACAGAGGCTCCAGGGATCTTCCACACAGCCTGTGTACAGTCACAGACATGGGGTGGAAGGGGAGGGCTTCTCTCTCATTGTGAGCAGACGAACGTAGTACACAGAGAGGAAAAAAATGCAAGCCAGGAACAGCATGTTCATTTACCTTTTTCATATTTGTAACACACTGCATAGGAGACAGTGAATGGGCAATTTAGCAGTGCTAAACATAGCGAAGCTATTAGCTGAACTGCATTTCTCAGTAGCGAGGTGGTAGCAAGTACTGTAGCTTTTTGTGATGTGTTCAAGTCATGTCGGAAAGATTGTATTTACAAGTTTAATGCACTTGAACACCACCACAAAGTCGTAAATACCAGTGGGAAGCTGGAGATTTTCTTTGAGCCTCGAGTTTACAATTTGGGGCCTTGTTAGTGAGAATCGTGGTGGATTATCATAATACTTGGGTATTTATGCTGCCTTCACGTGTTCTCAGAATTATCATAAATACAAGTTTCCTAGGTAAAAATTGCACATGAACGCCCTCCCATTTCGAACTTGAATGCGATGAGCTCGTAATCACGACTTCAGAAGTAGGAATTATCAAATTTACGATAACACGTGAAGGCAGCATTAGCAGCGACATTAGGGCTGCATCCGAAATCGTATACGTCCCTACAATAAAGTAGGTGAAAAACAGTGACAAAAGAAGTATGTCCAAATTCACAGTATTCATAAAAGAGTAGGCGAAAAGTACCCGGATGACCTACTTCAGGCAAGAGTCTGAAGTGTGCATACAATGGACACTTTACTTATCCCATGAGGCCACATGAGATTTGTGAATAGGTTTGTTTGACTTCATGTAGCGCCGCAAAGATCGGCTGCCGCCTGACAAAAGCAATGCATTCTGGCTAGAAAATTTGTCCGACTTTAGGCTTGTTCGAGATGCATCGGTGCTGTGCAGACCGATCGGCATATGACATCAAAGTACCGTAAGAACAATTCAAAAGAATAAGGAGTCACCATAGAGAGTCGCTTGCTCTCCAGTTGCTCTCGCAGTACTTTGATGTCATACGCCGATCGGTCTGCGCAGAGGCGATCAAAAGGC
Organism: Megalobrama amblycephala; assembly: GCF_018812025.1. Taxonomy (NCBI): domain Eukaryota; kingdom Metazoa; phylum Chordata; class Actinopteri; order Cypriniformes; family Xenocyprididae; genus Megalobrama; species Megalobrama amblycephala. The sequence goes on from NC_063044.1 coordinate 44,837,273, forward strand.
TTGTTCGAGATGCATCAGAGCTGCGCAGACCGATCGGCATATGACATCAAAGTACCGCGAGAGCAAGCGACTCCCTATGATCACATGTACCATCAAAGTACCACAAGAGCAAAACGATACCAGCCACCTAGGTCAGGCGCTGCAGTTGCTCAAAATCGGCTGCGAAAGCCTTGATGACGACACGCTTTATTCTCATTGGTCAGATTCTGTGATGACAAGAACAACGTTTTTTTCTTAGACAAGTTTCTGTATTTAACCAATCTTGATATTGAATATATGATATACAAAACATTTTTCAATCGCATCCACTTCTTCGGGTACAATCAACGCAAAAAAATTGCGTGGTCTGCCATGAATGACTTGGTTTAGCACACTACGGAAAACACAAAGTGTCCGACCTGACGGCCGTCTCTGTACTCTTCCCCCACCTCCAACCAGCAGATCTCGCCAGCCGGTGTCAGGCTAGTGTAGTTAATCTCGAACAAGCCTAATGGCAGTGAAGCGACGCAACTGATGCTGGTAGGTCACATGATAATAACACCATGGCGAAAGAAGTATGTCCAGATTACATTCATACTACAAACATTCATAGAATATATATAGGACATTCTTTTTTTTTAGTAGTGTAAGCAATTACTTCAAAATAAGTACCTACTCAAGATAGTATGTGATTTCAGACGTAGCCTCAGTGTGTTCGACTGCGTCTGACTTGGAGCTGTGCATGCCGAATTGAGGCTGCACCTACTCCATGTGACTGTGATGTAGTAGGCGATACCATCATAGATAGTACTGCGAGAGCGATTCGAAAGCACCCGGCTGGCTCATTCTGCGCAGCTTCTCCAGAGCGGCTGCACAAGCTCTGATGACACAGCTGTTCCACGACTGACCGGATTCATTGAAGAAAAAGATCACGTGTTTTTATTCTGATACATTCAGCTCAGCTGATGCTCAAAAATTCACATTTTTATAAAATTAAAAACTCTTTTCATGTAACCTTAATGTTATATTGTGTCGTGTTTATCAAAATAAAACTGAGAAAATTATAGACCCACTTTATTGGTATTTAAATAGGATAGGCCAGTGGTTCCTAACCCTGGTCCTGAGTACCCCCAGCACTGCACATTTTAAATGTTCCTGAATCAAACACCTGATTCAACTCATCAGCTCATTAGTAAAGACTCCAAGACCTTCAGTGGTGTGTCAGATAAGAGAGATATCAAAAATGTGCAGTGCTGGGCTCCTCCAGGACCAGGGTTGGGAACCACTGGTATAGGCTTATGTGACTTTATTCTTGTAGCGTAGATACAGCCGCTGTATTAAGCAGTATTGAATGAAAAGTGTTTCTGCTGCTTCATGAAAACAACTGTAACGTCTGTATTTGACAAATATCGCATCTAATCCACTTAATCTGTGATAAAGTATGCAAACACAGTGCGTGGATCACTATGGATGGAGGAAAGTGTTTAACTCGTAGCCTAGAAAAAGTGATTCATTTTAGCGGAAGTGGGAGGCTAAGTTTTGAATGCTGCTTTTATATATCCTAAATGCGAATGTTGTCATTGTTTTGGAACACAACAGCTTATTCATAACCTTAAGGCTAACATATTCATACTAAAAGCTAAAAACTTAAATTTTGATTTAAAGCAGTTCTGACCATACTCAAGTCAAAGTTATACATCACTGCCACCTTATTTCGATGCAGAGTGTTGTTTGAATAACACGAAATGTGAAAATTAAAATAAAAAATAAAAAATCCAGCTCTTGATGAAAATAGGTTTTGTGTCAAAAAGCCTGGCATCTCTTATCTCTAATTCAAATATATTCCAAATGGTTATTGTCTCTTCGTTTGGATAAATTTTGCTTAAAAAAGAAATATACAAAATGTCTATATATTTAAGGGATATTTCACTTTGGGTTTCAGGGTTCAAATCTCAGAAATTTCGTCGTGTTCAAAACGAATCTCCCGGATGCGCCATCACAATCGCGTGATTAGTAAAAAGGTAAATTACTTACATTGAAGTTTAGTTATCATCACGTGAACCATTCGCTAATGGTGTCGAATTAGAGGCCTTCCTTAGGGGATTAGGTTGCTCACTTTTGTTTTGAACGACTGAGTAGGGTCCTCTTCTCGCCTTTCAGGGGCGCAAAATGCCTTTTTGAATGCGTGTTCTTACTGCTGTTTACAATCAGAACAAGCAATATCCCATGCGGCAAACAGAATGATTCTTTGGAATGGGTTCTTTCAATGCTCGGTCTAACTGGTCTTAAAGGGTTAGTTCACCCAAAAATGAAAATTATGTCATTAATGACTTATCCTCATGTGGTTCCAAACCCGTAAGACCTCCGTTCATCTTGGGAACACAGTTTAAGATATTTTAGATGTAGTCTGAGAGCTTTCTGTCCCTCCATTGAAAGTGTATGTACGGTGCACTGTCCATGTCCAGAAAGGTAATAAAAACATCATCAAAGTACTCCATGTGACATCAGTGGGTTAGTTAGAAGTTTCTGAAGCATCGAAAATACATTTTGGTCCAAAAATAACAAAAACTACGACTTTATTCAGCATTGTCTTCTCTTCCGGGTCTGTTGTCAATCCGGGTTCACGACTCCGCAGTGATGCTGCTGACGTGTTATCTGGTGCGCCCGAGCTTCGTTTACAGTCTGAGGGAGACGCACGCTGTATTCAAGCTATACTACATTGTTTGTATTTTGGTATTGCTATATTTTTTAAAATGGTGCGTAAGTGTCCATGTCATGGATGTCCTAATTGCCAAAAACAATGCCGTAAAAGTGCATCACCAACGCCGACAGATGAAAGGATTCAATGGAATCAATTCAATGGAAAGGACTCCGGAAGAGAATACAATGCTGAATAAAGTCGTAGTTTTTGTTATTTTTGGACCATTGTTATTATAAAAACCACATAATCTCATTGTTAAAATTTAATTATATCTCCATTATGTTTTTTTACACTTTTAAAAACCTTATCTGTCAATGACCCACATATCACACATGAAATTGTTAAGTAACTGCAAGCTATTCTGTTTTCCATGTAGCTGCTAACTAGATAAACATTCAGATAAGCTTTGCTATTTTCTTCAATATAGAGTAGGCCTATTTTATAGCTTGGCTTTGTTTTATTTATTTTTTTTATTTATTTAATTTGTGTTGGGCACTGCTTGCCCAACACAAATTTTTTTCTATGCTTCTCTGAGCATGATTATAGGTGCAGATGGATGAAAGTGTTCTCCTCTCCTGCTGATGTGCTCTTATATTAGTGGTATTTTGTGGAGAGATGCTGTTCATGGACGTTCTGTTCCATTTCAGTGGCTCTCGTCCCTCCACTGCCCTCTCCTCCAGCAAACTCAATAATATGGCATCATCACGGACCCACTGAGAAGATTTAACCCAGACTGACTTCAGCCGCTTCAACAATATGAATCGAGCACACTGCTGTGCCTCCCCTTAAAACACAAGGGAATAGTGCAAGGTATAGATGGAGAGAAATTATCCTTTCCGCTATTGTGATCAGTAATGAAGCATCTGGGATGCTAATTACGGGGAGCCCTGGAACTGATAATTACTGGTGTTTTTATAGAGGTCTAGTTCATAACTCCCAAAATGATACGGCAAGAGAATAGTAATTACTTGCCTTCGAACACCCATGTTTGTCAATCAGTGGTAATCTTCAGAGAGCGTGGTATAGCTCTGAGCTTTTGAATTATAAAAACACTCATCAAATATAGAAAACTTCATAGGAAACTTTTTATTCTATAAATATTTCCCAGAGTACAGAATGAACAGATAAGTTATTCGGAAGGAATACACCAGCAGAAGCCTGGCTTTGTCTCTCTGTTTTTCCCCTCTCTGAGGAGTCATAAACTTTCCGGCACATTTAATTGGTGTTCTTGTAGTTGTTCCCCGACAGCAGCTCGTGCTGAAGAGGCAGTGAGGTAGAGCGAGCGCTGCCTGATCATGATCCACCCTCTGATTATGTAAGTGTCCTTTCATCCCTGTGTGAACTCTCCTCCCTCTGTCTGAGCCTGTCACTCACCATCACTGTTCCTATCTGCTGCCATCTCGCTCCAGACCGCCCTTTCGGCCCACGTCCTCCCTCTGCCCCCATCCTAAGTTTCATAATCTTTTGTCACACCTGTGTGAGGGCTTTCTCTCTGCTCATTCTGACACGCTGGGACTTTGGTGTCTTCACGTTGTGTTCCCAGGGGATGTTTGGAAACATTTTTACCTGTATCCTTTCAGCTCTCACTCTTTTATCTTCATGATCCCTTTCATCATAACCCTGTGCGGAGTGAAAATCACTTCATTATCATCATATCATTATAGCCATTAGTCATTCAGAGGTGGCTGCATAGTGAAAAGTCATACTCTAACTGCGCCGTTCGTAATTAAGCATGTTGACAAGTCGTAAACGTACAGAAATTCCTCTGCCTCGGAGAGGGTGTGTAATCTGACAGCTCTCACATCAGATCCTCTGGGGTCTTTCCTCTATCACTCTCAATTTCTTGAGGATTTACAATTTGAATCTCCCAGCACACAGCATGGTCTCTGCCACTGGTTATCCACCATTGCTGACTTGTTTTGGATAAAATTTAACAATTTTCCTAGTGAGTAATTCCTCTCAATTTAATATTTTTCTCAATGGAACAGTAGACTTAAAGGGATAGTTCACCCAAAAATGAAAATTTGATGTTTTTCTGCTTACCCCCAGGGCATCCAAGATGTAGGTGACTTTGTTTCTTCAGTAGAACACAAATGATGATTTTTAACTCCAACCGCTGCCGTCTGTCAGTCAAATAATGCTAGTGGATGGGAAATAAAACTTGCATAGACAAGTCCAAATTAAACCCTGCGGCTCGTGACGACACATTGATGTCCTAAGACACGAAACGATCGGTTTGTGTGAGAAACCGAACAGTATTTATATCATTTTTTACCTCCAATACACCACTATGTCCAACTGCGTTCATCACTCGATTAGTGAGGTCTGATCGCGCTCTGACAACGGAAGTGATGTCTCGCGCTTATACTTTAATGAGTGCTAGACATCACTTCCGCTGTCAGAGCGCGATCAGACCTCACTAACCGAGTGCTGAACGCAGTTGGATATAGTGGTGTTTTAGAGGTAAAAAATGATATAAATACTGTTCGGTTTCTCGCACAAACCGATCGTTTCATGTCTTAGGACATCAATGTGTCGTCACGAGCCGCAGGGTTTAATTTGGACTTGTCTATGCAAGTTGTATTTACTCTTATAGTAGAAGTTCCCATCCACTCACATTATTTGACTGACAGACGGCAACGGTTGGAGTTAAAAATTATCATTTGTGTTCTACTGAAGAAACAAAGTCACCTACTGTACATCTTGGATGCGCTGGGGGTAAGCAGAAAAACATCAAATTTTCATTTCATTTTTTTTCATTTTCACTATCCCTTTAAGATGAAAAATTATCCCTGAGACCATGCATTTGTATTCGAGTGTACTTATAAAAGTAGAATAAAAGTTACCTTTTAGATACACATTTAAAATTACAGTTGAAAATTGTCATGACATTCTCTTCCAGGAAAATGGATTGAAGTGTTTGGAGAAGTTTGAAATGCAAATTCACATAGTAGTGCAAAAACATTTTGCCCAGTAGAGGATAAAAACATCAGATTGACCTCTTGGCTGAAAGCTGTTTTGTATGTGGCATAGTGGAGTAGATGGTGTTTCTACATTTTAAATATGTTATAAAGCAGCTATATCACCTGCAACTCACTAGCAAGTAGCAAAGCAAGGTTTGGGGCTGTGATTTAACTAAAGCCTGTTGACTTTATTTTTTCTTTCTTTATTATTATTTATTAATTATTATTATTACTATTATTATTAAAGTCAGCATGAAATCAAAATTGATTCTGTTTCCTTTGTTAGCGCACATTACTAGTCTTGTGGTAAACAAGCGAGCTGAATGGAACGTCTGCTTTTCTAGATCCAATCAATTCCCAGTGGGAAAAACACAAGCCATGCCCATAATATTCCGCTTTACTCTGAAAATAAGTCACAATACTGAAATAAATTTGGCCCTCTGATGTGTCCTATTAATTTACTTATTTATTTCTCTTTTTTTTCCAATTTGAATATGTTAATGAATACAAGACAGAAAATTTTAATTTCTGTCTTGAATGTGTTTCACACAACAAATGTCATTCGGTAAATTATAGATTTCAAATAATCTTCAGTGCCCAATGAAATGTGTGTCAAATGGCTGCTTTGACATGAACATACTTAAGTTCCAGCATGCTAGCTCACTTTCTCAAAGTCAAAATAAAATATACATAAACATCATGATTTTTTTGGCAGTGACTTTGTAAAAACATTTAAAGGATTAGTTTACGCAACAATGAACATTATCCCATGATTTACTCACCCTCAAACTATCCTTGGTGTATATGACTATCTTCTTTCAGACAAACACAATCAGAGATATATTTAAAAATATCCTTTGCTCCTCCAAGGTTTATAACGGTTGTGAATGGGGGGCCACGTTTTGAAGCCAAAAATAATGCATCCATCCATTAAAAAAAAGTAATCCATACAACTCCAGGGGGTTAATAAAGGCCTTCTGAAGTGAAGTGTTTTTGTAAAAAAAAAAAATCCATATTCAAAACTTTATAAATTCAAATATCTAGCTTCCGGTGGACGCCCCTACACAGAATGCGCAAGTCAATTTGCGGCGAAAGAGTATCCTTTGACCTGACGCACAACATATATAATGACGAAAACGGAGGCGCAGAGGATAGAGCAAAACAAATCACCGGTCACAGATTATAAGTCTAAAACGATAATTTTTAAAGAGAAATTTCTGAGGATCTTAAATTTGTTGCACAGCTCTATTTGTTTGAACTGCAAAAGGCATCTAAGCTAAGCTTACAATATTCCTACATCCTGCGTCATACATCGCGTCAGAGGATTACTCATTTGGCGCAAATCGACTTGCGCATTCTGTGTACGGTCGTCCGCCGGAAGCTAGTTATTTGAATTTATAAAGTTTTGAATATGGATATTTTTCTTATAAAAACGCATCACTTTGTGTCAGAAGGCCTTTATATCTTCGATTGTGTTTGTCTGAAAGAAGATAGTCATATATACCTAGGATGGCTTGAGGCTGAGTAAATCATGGGATCATTTTCAGAGGCTGAACTCTCCCTTTAAAGTGTTTTTTTTTTTTTTTCACACTTAGAGATAAAAAATAATAAACACTTAAAAGAAACATCATTGTGTCTGTGTTTTGCTCTTTGAGGGTTAAGGAATGAGGCTTGAACACCAGTTTTGGGCTAAATAATACTTAATTATTGTGGTTGGGTCCTGATGTCCCTTTAAATTCTTATTATAGTATACACTATAGACTGCAATATATACACTAGATTAAATAGGTATGTCGGTCCCTTGTATTGTCTCTCTTAACACAATGCCTTTTCTCCCCCTACTTTTGCAGTTAAAATGAACAGTGGTGCAGTCCTCCTGTGGTCTGGCCTGTGATGCTCCGTTGCACCAGAGGCTGTTCAGAAACATCATCCATTGCAGTTGACAAGGATGAATTTGAGCAATACTGGAGCATGTGTGTTTAGTCCGGGGTCAATGCACTTCACAGATGATGACAGACTCCATGGTTGATATCCATAACTGCAGTGGGCTCAGTGCCTCGGCTGGGCCCACCCAAGACTGAGACAGCCTGTTCACCTAATGCTACGTGGGAATGCTGCATTGCTTCACGTAAATTTAGCTCTATTTTGTGGATGTTTGACCTTAATGAAGGTTATAGGCATTCTCATCCAAATCTCTGTTTAACATCTTACATAAATTGTTCACACGACGTAGCGCTGTGCTTCAAAATTTGTTTCCGGTCCCTCTTGTTCTCGGAGCTCGACATGTTGGCTCGCAGACTGAAATGATTCTGAAGGTCTTTGATTGTGTGGGTGAGCAGAGGCTGCATTCCGGAGCTTTCAGCAAGCGCAGACTCATCCGCAGGGCTTTACCTCACTGCTACCTGTGGCTTTATTTATCATGTTCACTCTGCAGTGACTAAAACTACTTTACAAGCCACAGCGCGGAATTAATGAAGGATTCTGACACAGGCACCTTCCCCCAGGGTACTAAAAATAATTACCAAGATAAACACAAAGCAAGTTTTTGTCTTTCCTTATTAATTATCACGTTACAGCAAATATTAAGGCTAACAGCACTTTTTTAAACTGATTTGTTTATGTTCATTACGGAGTCCATTTTGGGGCTCTAATTGGAATGGGTAGTGGAGATCTTCAAAGTGCCTCTGTAAAACATGTACATTAAAGCGAGCTTCGATCAAGCCATTGCTCTGTCACGTCAGCTATGGACTGGCCTGCCTGGTAAGAGTTTGGAGTCTCCATAAGACTAAACAAAAACAGCCTCAGATGTATGGGGCGCTAAGTGTAATATGACTAATTTCATCGGCTGAATGGATTGTGTGACAAGAAAAGCAGCATTCATAACAATATGCAGTTTGTACACAGAAAAAACATAAGCAAGCTGCATTCCATCGATGGAAAAGTCGGCACTCCAAAAACTGATTTATACTTTTCATGTCATACAGTAGAGGGTGGAGCTGCAAACAATGCCACAGTCATGGGTTTGATGTCTAAGGGGTGATAGAAAATATACCAACTATGTATTTATATTTGAATAAAAGCATGAGCAAAATGTATGCATGTAAACATAAACTTCATTTAAGAAAACACCTTTTGTGGATAAAATGTGACCCTGGACCACAAAACCAGTCATAAGTAACACATATATTTGTAGCAATAGCCAACAATATATTGTATGGGTCAAAATTTTCGATTTATCTTTTATGCCAAAAATCATTATGATATTAAGTAAAGATCATGTTCCATGAAGATATTTTGTAAATTTACTTCCGTAAATATATCAAAAATGTATTTTTGTGAGTGGATATGCATTGCTAAAGACTTCATTTGTACAACTTTAAAGGCGATTTTCTCAATATTTAGATTTTTTTTTTTTTTTTTTTTTGCACCTTCAGATTCCAGATTTTCAAATAGTTGTATCTCGGGTTTCTCTTGGTGGTGAGAATACATATTTTGTCCATGAAAGATGTTCTAGATCACACAATACATATCTCATTCACAGAATGGGCAAAATCATGGAATAAATGAATTTTGTGACATGAAAAATCACTAAATGCAATAAACAAAAAACATTTTGTGCACAAAATGTTGTGATCCGATTCCAGAAAATCTGTTTGATGGACAAAATATATATCTCATTTAAAGATTGAGCATGTCCTGGACGAAATGCATTTAGTGACACATGGAGTGCATTTTGTTCTCAAAAGTATTTTTCTGTTATCCACTAATTAAAATGTACCAAAGTCATATACACAACAATTGTGTGCTGACATTGCATTTCCGTTGACAAAGTGGCTTTTGTCTTTCTGCCTCCTTTAGAACTAGTCGCTGGCTGGAGTCTTTATGCAACCATGAAAAAACATCAAAAGAGAGTAGGAATCGCTTGGTTGTCCAAATGACATTGTATTCCGCTTTTCTGTTCCTTTTCCCCTAACCTCCGCTCCCTCTCGTTGCCCTCAGCCAGTCTTCATTTTTGTCTTTTTACTCAACTTTTCCTCTCCTCACATCTTCTGTTTCTCTCCATACTAATGGAAAGAGAGAGTTGAGAGTTACCTGTGCTGGGTCCTGCTTCTTTGCCTCTGCCTGAAGTAATTTCTATGCTAATGAGACTCTCAATAAGATAAGACAGTCAGCAAGGGCTGCCTCTCCAACACAGACTTTATGATGAGAGGGGCTGCCGGCTTTGCCCTCTGTGTCTATCCGTTCATGCGGATATTTATCTTTTATTCATTCACTTTCATTCAGATTCTGTCAGCTTAACTGTTTGTAAGGTTTTCTTTTCCTGTCTAATGGCATTAGACGCTGTGGAACAATGCCCAAGATCATAGGCAAGGTCTAATGGGGAAGTCGCCGTACTCTTTCCTTTCTGCGTTTGCCTGTATGACACGGACTGCTGCATGGGCTTGTCTCTTGTTCGTTCTTTATTATTTCCCCCTAGTACAACCTGCCTTTGAATACATCAGAACTTATTTCTACACAGCTGCTAAATGTGACAAATTACTAAAAAGTTTGGAAGCAGGTGCTGTTGCCACCTGTTCTGACAGTATGGAAATTCTTGTTGTCCTTGCCGTCCAGATTGGGTGTTTTGTCCATAGTGACTGTCTTGCACTGGGACTTGCCGTCGTGTTATCCGAGTGTGATTACTGTTAGACGCGACTTAGTATGCATGCTGAAGCTGAAGTCTTTGACATTCAAAGGCATTTGAGTCTGCCATAGCAAATTAAAATGCGTTTAGTTTGCAATCCCATAAGAAAGGGTTGAAAGGAGAATTTTAATGAACGGTAATGAAATGCTGATATAATTGGGAATGTGACAAATATCTGCAAAGAGAGCTGCTATTCCTCAAACGAAGAGCAGAATTATGATTGCATCCTCAAGAACAAGGGAGGAAGGAGTATTAATCCCGCAATGCAAGAGTGTCACTATACTGTCGGGAACACAATCACAATAAATTACTATTTATGCAAAGTTCTGTCGTGAAACTCTAGATGGCGCAGGCTGATAGGTCCTAATTCTGCTTGCAATCACGTCGTTCTCAATATTGCACAGCTGATTGGTTCCTTCTGTATCAGTAGCCAATGAAAGATCAGCTACGGGTAGTTCATGTACTACGCTATATTGTACAGCAGCAGTATATCTTACTTAATCAAACCAGCATGTTATGTATGTACACAAAAAAATTAATTGTTGGATTTACTTAAAAAAGCAGTCAAGTGGTTACACGCAACTATATTGAGTAATTTGTACAAATCAAAATTTGTTTGTATGAACAAAAGAAATTCAAGTAAAGCTGACAAAATTTCTTTGCTTAACAACAAATCATTTGAATTTGTCACTGTTACATAATATTTATATGTGCAGTTTACTTTATAATGTTATTACGTAAGGTGAACATATTTATTGACTTTATTTCCTTATTAAATTAACTATTTGCTCTACAAAATGCACTAAAAAATAACTCATTGAACAAACTCAATTGAATTGAGAGCACAAATTCCATCCTAAACACAGGCGCCACTCTTCTATATAATGGTAACCACAAAATTCAACATTACAGAAACTCCTCTAACACTTTAATCCCTAGGGCCCTGTTTACACTAGTGCGTTTTTGTTTTAAAATGCATAAGTTTTGCTACGGTTACGCCTGTCGTTTACACGACGCCGGCGTTTTCGAACCTCGAAAACTGAGACTTTCGAAAATGCTACAGATCCCGTCTTAGTTTGAAATGCCGGGGTTGCATTTCAGTATAAACGGACCGAAACTGAGACTTTTGAAAACTAAGGTGTGGCTGCCCACGTGGTATCCTTGATGACCGTGTAAACAATAACATGGCAACTGAACTGCAATCTTTGTTGTAATTTTTAGCAGCCATTGTACAGTTAAACTCAGCATTTTTTTAATACTGCAGCTGCCTACATGCACAAGAGGAAACTGTTTACACTTGTACATGTGTGCCAGTGTGCATGATCAGTCATGTGATATGCTTTATCGGCCGTGTAGTGTAGACGGATATCGTTTTGGCAGTGTACACTCAAAAAAATAACTCTTTGAACGAACATAAAAAAATCATGGAAAGGATTTCCACATGATTAAGTTGCTTTATTTCAGCATTATGCAATTCTGTTATTCCAATTTAATGTACTTACGTTGGGTCAACTTAATTTATTAAGGTTGATTCAACTTATTTACTATGGTTGGGCACAGCTTGACAAAACAACTGAATCTATGTAAAATAGTTATATCCAACTTACTCAATTCAATCATGGACAGTGGTTCCACATGATTGAGACAAGTAAAATCCAATAGAATCAACCATGTTAAATTAACTAGAATCAATTGTGTTCAATTAAAATAAAATAAATAAAAAGCAATAAATAAATAAATAAAAAATTAAATGGTTTTCATATACATTGATTTTTACAATTAATTCTTCTTGTTTCATTTTGTGATTTACATAACTTTTGTGATGTTCTGTGTTAGAAATCTAGATGATACCAGATTCACCCTAAATTGCCTTAACCATAAACATTGTAAAGCCTAAATTGATCATAAGTCCATTGGTGGCAATGATTTTACAATCAACATGCTTTTGGGAAATGCAACTCAGAGCACTACCACAGTGATTATTTTCTTATTAAAGTGATTTGAAAGTTTGTTAGCAGGTCCTCAACCCAAGCACAAGTGCAACAATTCACCACAATGGTAACCCTAAAACTATTAATTAACAGAAACTTTTAAATACCAACATAATAGAACAGTAAACATTAAAAAGTCTTTCCATTTTCTCATCTTCCTAAAAACTGCTTAAAATAACACTTTATTTCAACATTTACACTCCTAGTTCAGCCCCTTTGCAAAGCATGATGGGAAGTGAAAATCCTGTTTGATTGAGTCCTGGTTGGGTTTACTTGATTGAAACATGTTATTCCAATATGAAAACATCAAGTTAAGTCAAGTTAACATGAATCAATCACATTTAAACCAGAAACCTGATACAATGGTGTTGAATCAAAATAAATTGTTCAAATAAAGTGAACAGCATCAAAAATCATTTTTTTGAGTGTAGACAAAGATCGTTTTCTTTTTAAAACACCATTTTAAAACAAAAATGCACTAGTGTAAACGGGGCCTAAATTTACTCTCCTAATGCAGTCCCTTGGGAACTACGGATCCACTGCCCAGTTAGTTATGTCAACATTAATTCACTCAGCAATGTTAAGTTGACTGAACAAACACTTATTAAGTAAAGCTGACAATACTTAATTTTAGTAACTACTCAGTTACATTAATTTCATGTAGTTACATGAGTTTTTTTAAGTAATGTGAACAAGGATGGATTGAGTGAAACTAACAACAGCGAAAGTACATTTTTTTTGGCAGTTGCAAGCCCCGTACGTGCTCTGCAGCAGCAATAATCAACAGCAGCAGCAGCGTAGCAGATCTATTCCGCCAAGACCAAACATATTAACATTGTCATACATTTCAAACTCTCAGAGAGTTGCCATGACAGAACTAGTGTTATTATTATTATTGATGTTATTATATATATTTTTTGAACCTTGGTTGGGAGTAATCAACATTTCAAATAAAGCATAATATATAAAGTAGCCAGAAAATAAAATATACAGCACTAAAATAAGGGAATCTGGCACAAGTCAAAATGGATGTTTGACCATAATAAACTGAATCCCTCTGCTGTCCGTTTCTTCTAAAATTCTTTATTTCAGCCATTAGCTTTACTGCTGAAGAAACGGTATCCTCGTGCTTCTCTGTCACCCTTAAAGCTGAGTGATCTCACTGCATTCCAGCTCCATCAGCAAATGACACAGCTATGTGAACTGACCTTCATGGCACTGGTCCCTCTAACATAAACCCCCACATCCCCATTTAAAGACAATCTGGAGCTCATTCACGGGCATTCATACAGTGCCAGATCAATCAAGCCCAGTGCCTCTGTGGGGAACCACTGTGAATGAGAGGTTAAAGAGGGATGTGAACAGAGGGGTTATCGTAATCACTTCACAGGAAATGGCACATGGTGAATAAATGGATTCATCTCAAAAGCTTGATGTCTTGTTATTGCAATGTTCTTCTAGGATGGGTAAGTTCGGTTGTTTATTAGACAGCTTAAAAAATGATTGCTTTTTACTAGAATGTCACTCAAATTGATTTCAGTATAAATTTAAATACGATATGAACAATTTGTAAGTCTACTCACAAAGCTGTGTCAGTAAGAAAGCAACCAAGTCTTGCATCACGGCAACGATTCCTTCGATTTGTACCATCTGTCATTATCCTTCTTGAGATTTGTAGCTGAGCATTTGAATTATAAAGCATTATTCATAGGATAACTTCATCCTCAAAGATTATGCTGGCTCTGTCGGAGGAAAGCAGGAATTGCGGTTTGGGGGATAAAGGTGCTTCCCACTTGTTCTCCGTCTTGGTGAAAAGGGTGGGAATCTCACTAGTATGTTTCCATACTATGCATGCATTGTAGAGACCTAGTGAACAATAATAATAAAGTAAAACACAATGTAATTTCCATGCTATATTTAGGGGTCGTGAAGATGGATATGACATGCTAAATGAAGGGAGGTTTTCTGAGCTGTAGTGGGAGGCAAGCTTTAATATGATCTTCACACAGTACAAGAGGTGATATGTCACATTAGGTGTGACACATGTGTTTTTTTTATCTGCTCATTTATTTCACAATTTGGAATAATGTGCAAAAAATGCACCCTGACGTAGTATACTTAAGCACAGCCTTTTTTGTCACATCATGTAAGAGTGTAAAAAATACATACATTAAAAATGACAAGTTGCAAGCAATAAAGGTGTTTAGTTACGATGTTAATTTGTAGGAGTAGGTCAACTCTGAAGGCTAATAGATCACTGCAGTGAGGATGTATTTTTGAAGGCCAACCCAGAACGTCCTGTTTCCCCTTGACAAAAACCCAAAAGGATTTTTCCTTTGGCTTTTGGATTATTGCAGAATATAAGCTTTGTTCGTTATGATAATCTTCACAAACAAACACAACTTTTATGCATTTTAAAGCCTAAATACAATTGGCTTTAGCTATAAATGAATGACACATGACATAAGCTTCTGAAAACTCTTTCAGTTATTATTTTAAAAACATTTTCCCTTAAAGTTTGAGTTAATAGTTTGCAAGGGCGCGATTCTAAATACATCAAGGCTGTAAAAGCAGACTAGTAGTAGAAAAGTTTTCCTATTTAGTTTGATGTTTAATATCTCTGACAATGTCTGTAGTCCCATACTTAAAAGTATGTTAACCACAGATCTTATTTCAGGAATTTAACCAAAAACCCATTCAAAAAATCCAGTGACTTCAGGACGATGGAGCCATAAGTGCTAAAACGCTAGCTTGTTTCCATCCACAATATAGCCGAAAGGCATAATGGAGGCCTAACCAAATTTGCCTGCTTCTGGATATATATGCCTATCCAATCATAATCAGCGATAACCATTTAAGCCAATCAGCTTCATCATCAAGCCTGCTTACTTATGACAACAGGTGCAGAGAAATATCCACAGAATCCAAAATATCAATAAACTCCAAATTATTCCAAGTGTGAGTCAATGCAGGTCAGAGTAGACAAGTGAGACTGAATGACAGAGATATATACATTTGCCATAATGGAATGAGTCTCTCTAATTCATGTATAATTGTTTATAATGGTCAAAGTCTGAATATGACGCTGCATGATTTTGTTTATTTACTAGGCTATATTGACATGAACCGAGAGATTATAATATGCCATTAAAGAGATAATTCCGCCTAAAATTGAAAAAATGATTACTTAATTTTCATTTTAGGGTGAATTATCCCATTAATTATAAAGCAAGGGAATCTGTGTAAGGGAGCATAAGTGTCAGCAAATAAGGCCTATAACAAATCTGATTCTGCTGCAATCTTTTACTGGTTTGATCAATATTAATTTACATATGACTTTCCCTGAAAAAAAAAATCTCTCATTGACCAATCATGAATGCATCGAATTCAGTTTCTTAAAGGGTTAGTTCACCTAATGAATGAAAATAATGTAATTTATTACTCACCCTCATGTCGTTCCACACCCGTAAGACCTTCGTTCATCTTCAGAACACAAATTAAGATATTTTTGATTAATATATTTCCAATAGCTCAGTGAGGCCTCCATTGACAGCAAGATAATTAACACTTTCAGATGCCCAGAAAGCTACTAAAGACATATTTAAAACAGTTCATGTGACTACAGTGGTTCAACCTTAATGTTATGAAGTGACGAGAATACTTTTGTGCGGCAAAAAATCAAAATAGCAACTTTATTCAACAATATCTAGTGATGGGTGATTTCAAAACACTGCTTTATGAAGCTTCGAAGCTTTATCTTTTGTTTCGAATCAGTGGTTCGGAGCGTGTATCAAACTGCATGTTTAGTGATTACTAAAAAGAACCGACAAAAGAGTAATTTGAGTCAGCTCAGGAACAGAGGAATCTGAATAAGAACCTTTTTTCCCCCCAACCCTATTCAAAAATAAATTTAAAAAGCAAAGAAACAAAAAAAAGGTCAATGAAAATGATTGTGCTGTCATCAGCATATCCCTATGAATCCAAATTATCCAATGATCTATAAAAGTCTACAGAACAGCCCATATGAAGGTCTCCATGGAGGAAATCATTGAAAATGTCTGTGGCTCTTTAAGGACGTTCCTATTCTCCAGGGTCCGATTTTTCATGCATCGCTTCTTGCCCATATCTTTGCATATGAAGGCCTTAAGTAGCACATTGGTTGAGCCAGGGGCGCTGTGCGGGGAGAAACTCAGAGATTAGACAAGAGGCTTCGTCCATTCAGCAGCGCGGACAGCAGCCAGCGCGCTCCCTCCGCTCAGCTCCGCTCCCTCTGTGGGCGGTGTTTCAAACGAGCGGATTCGGGAGGAACGTGGGAGCTGTCATTGCTGTAAGACACATTTGCGGGGACCAGCATCACCGTTGACAGCAATTACAAGTGTTGGGATTATGTTCATTTAAACGATCACTTATTGATAGGTGCCTTCATAACATGCTGCTCCACATGTAATCAAATGTATTTTTTTAGATTCGCCAGATCAGAAGGGGAATTTTGGACAAACACAAGCTGCTCATGAAGTGGGATATTTCACTCCTCTCTTGTGTTTTAGAGAAAAATACCGGATGCATCCGTTGAACGAAGGTATTTTCTGCTGGATTAACAAGGGACACTATTTTTGATACTTATTCTCCGTGCATAAACACTGATCTATTGGCGTTTTCGGGAAACAAAGATGCTTTTGTGAAGTCACATGCGAAACATCGTGTCATTCGTTTAGCCTTGCAAACCTCAATTGCAAAATGCTGTGGTGCTGATGAGAGACTGTTCCTCGATAACACTTGTTTTTTCACAGCCCAGAATGAGAAACAAATAGCTCTCCGCTTAAGCGATGGAAACACTGTGAGGCTTCCTACTGAACTTGAGAAGCAGCAACAGCGACTGCAACAGTCTCGACACCCCAGAAATCAACACATAATAATGGTATGGGCTTCTGAAGTCGATTGGAGCATGGAGTCCGCACACCAGGCAGGCTAGGAGGTTTTGCGAGACACGCTAAGAACCTTGTTTTGACCCCCCATCCTGAAATGAGGCAAAATGTTGATGTGTGACAGAGGAGTCCAAATGCTCATCACAACAGTGGGCGCTTTCGCCGCGTTCAGCCTGATGACTATCGCTGTGGGAACGGACTATTGGCTGTACTCACGAGGAGTGTGCCGGGTCAAAAGTAATAACGAGAACGAGACGAGCAGGAAGAACGAGGAAGTCATGACCCATTCAGGGCTCTGGAGAACCTGCTGTCTAGAAGGTAAAACGTTATGTGTGCTTCAAAAAAGTCCAACTTATGTCTTTTCTATCTATCTATCTATCTATCTATCTATCTATCTTAAGATTCTATTATACACCACTGTTCATTCTATCCTATATAAGTGATGAGGATTATTTAATATGACACACAGGTAGCTCTACTAACCTCAGTCTATCACCTGAATTTACTTACTTACACTACAATATTTACAACTCTTAGCTGCTGTTAACTGTTTAAATGAATCGAAGGTTTTTTGAAGCTCTTTTCCCACAGTCACAAATCGAGTCTTTTAAATAGGCAGCATGATGATTGCAGCTGTCATATAACCAATAGATCAGGGCTAAATTGTCTAATTACTCGCTTGTCAATCCAAAATTAGATGGGCACTGGGCAGTCATATTGATTACATTATATTGCAGTTCAATAAAATCACTTTACTCTACAAAGTATAAATCTCTCGGTATTGCAAGCTGTTGACACAGAATACTTGGCAATTGCTGTTGGTGTGTATGCAAGATTATTACCAATAATAAAAACAATAGTAAATCAATCCCATACATAAAGACAATAATCTAGGAACCTTAAAAATGATGAGAATATATTTTTTGGGGTGGGGTGGGGGGTGCACTGTATTCACTCCTGAAGCTGTAATCAGCCACACCGTTCTGTCAATCAAGATGCTCTTAACGATAGTGAACAGCCTGTTGTCCCATCTCTCACACAAAGCAGCTTTAAAGGGCTCTTTGAGGGGAAATAAAAGTCAATTCATACTAGAAGCCCACAGCCTTACATAAGTACAGCGAGCTCAACAAAACACCCTATGGAGTTTAAAACATACCCTGTAATTCATATACCCCAAAAACATGATGATGACTTGCTTATCCTCTTCCTCTATTTTCCTCATTTTTCTCCTTATCTTCCCTCTCTTTCCTTGCCTTTGTCCTCTGGACGGATTCATTCTAATTCCATGCAGTTTAGGTTTTGGCAGCCCTGACACTGCTTGACTGGGAGCGAAATAATGTACTTCATAATGTCTTTTCAAACTTTGATTAATCTCCTGCCCCAGGGAACGCAGAGAGGTGACATGACTGCAGTGTGATGGGAAGATCCTCATCTTTAATTGAAAGGGATGGGCGCAATCCAATAGATGTGGCCATGGCAGATTACACAAATCCAGTGATTGACTTTTCAGTATTAATTTAATTGAAGTGTATGTCACTGTCACCCAGTGCACAGATACCCACAGCCATATTTGATCCACTTTAAATCTCAAAAAGATTCTCATGATTTATTTGCTTAATATCAATGAGGGATTGATCCGTCTAAGTAGAAACCTATCACTCTGAGTCATGGTCTATGCTTGTCCGTACATAAATCTTTGAGGAAGGTAATAATGAGGCTTTCTGCTGGACAAGACTACATGACCAGCCTCTCTGAATATAACCTTCAAGTGTGTGCTGCTCTACTACCTTCGGTGTGTTCCTCCATGCATGACAGCTTTGCTTTGCTTGTTGATGGTTTTTGCCTTTTTACTTTCTTAATGCACATTTCTGGTCTCGTTGTGCATGTTATTTCATAGAAAAAAAAGATGTTTGCTTTTTGTAATTAAAATATCTTTTTTACTGGAAACAACGTTCCTGGCATGCTGACATCATCTAGGCCATGCAGTCTGTTTGATCATGTTAACCAATAGCAAAATAGGTATTTAGACACATTTTAGTCATACATTCTGGTATGAAACGCCCATTTTTCACAATCCAATCAATTCTCAATTGATAAAAACAAGTTTTTCCTCATTAAATAGTATTTCTGACTCAGAAATGAATTGAATTCTGAAATAAAAAGGGTTGTGAATGCCAATTCAGACGACTTTAAAGTGCCCCTATTATGCTATTTCAAAGGTTCCTAATTTTGTTTAGGAGGTCTCCTACAACAGGTATACATGCATCAAAGGTCAAAAACACTTTAATTTTCTCATAATTTGCATTGCACATCACATTTTTCAATGATTCTCAAATGACTCATTCAGTCAGTATAATGACTCGTCTCTCTAAATCCTTCCTTTCCATGAGCCTACTCTGCTCTGATTGGCCAGACTGCCCAGTCTGTTGTGATTGGTCTACCACTTACAATGCAAAGTCACAAACAACAAACGCCCATTACCATAACTGATTCAGCTCCGGAGGCTTCCTAAAGTTCAGCGATTGTACGCACTGTAAAGACAGTAACTATGGCATTGATTTTACCATATCAATCCGATTGCAAGTCCGATGATGAAATATTGGAAGAGCTAGTTATTTAAGCCTCCATCGCAACGACAACTTGAGCATGACGTTTCTCAGTGATATGCTACTCAGTTTGACGTTCATCCTGAGATCTTGCAACTGTAATTCCTCTACATCAGCATTGACAAGTGTATGTCCATTAATTTCTAATTTATTGCGGTGAACTTGTGGGAACTGTATTATTAACTGTATCAACATCGCATATGTTAGCCGAGCACTAATGTGAATGACTGATGTAACATTAAAATTTGTAAAACAAATATTGCTCCATCCTTTATAATTTCTCAAAGTAGTAAGAACGGCAGACAGTCTGCATTAATGGACACAGTTTTAGGTAGCAATGGGCCCACAGCTGATTAGCAGAAGTATTTCAGTAAGACAGTAATAATGTGAGTTAGCCGGAGACATAACACAGTATAGCTAAAACACAAAACTATGTATTTTGAACACTCGGTATAAAATATATACAGTACATCAATAATTAATCATACTTACAGGTTGTGACTCTGAGGAGCAGGTTGGTCCAAATAAAGTTGGTACTGTCCTATTTTTAATGGAGAAGCATTTTGTAAATCCCATTGTATCGCTGTGGTAATTTTAATCACTGACTCTTCACATCCCCATCTTTTGGAAGTGAATTTGTGTTGCAGAGCAGAAAACAGCATCTTCTCGGCATGTACACAATACGAACCAGGCAGCTACAGTTTTTGAGGGGGGTTTAAGTTCTCGCGGGATGTCCACGCAGAACGTAGGTGGGCATTATGCAAATGTGTTAACTTGTGACGTATGAACTTCACAGAAATGGGATTTGAATTACAAACAACTTGTTTAAGCGGTTCAGCTCTTTCTTTTGAGACACAATAACACAATATTTATGATGCACTTTCAGCTTTACAACTTTGCAGACTGTTTACATTCACTTACAGCTACATTACACACTGCATGAAAGGTAATTTTCAAAAATCCATAATAGGGGCATTTTAAAGGTGCCATAGAATGTCCATTTCACAAGATGTAATATAAGTCTAAGGTGTCCCCAGAATGTGTCTGTGAAGTTTCCACTCAAAATACCCCATAGATTTTTTATTATACCATGTTTTAACTGCCTATTTTGGGGTGGGATTAAAAATGCCCTGATTTGGTGTGTGTACACCTTTAAATGCTTGTGCTCCCCACCCCCAAGCTTGCGACTCCATTAAACATTGCATAAATAATACCGAAGTTCACACAGCTAATGTAACTCTCAAAATGGATCTTTACAAACTGTTCGTGATGCAGCATATCAAATCACGTAAGTATGGCATGTGTTTTGTGGACATTTACTAAAATTCGATTCTGAATTATTTTGATAGCCAAGGTAAATTCAATAAGAGATTTGGGGCCAGATTTACTAAACGGGGCAACTTAGCGTGAAAGCGCAAGTTTTGCGTGTGATCTACTGCTGACACGCAAATGAAAGAACACAGACGCAGTCAAATCATTTAATGACCAACACAATCTACCAAGAGCAGTGCAAATTGGTGCAAGCGTTGGGTCACAAATAAGCAGTGCTGATGCTCATCAGGTGCGGGTCGACACAGGCGCAACTTGTTACACACAGAAATTAATATTTTCTGGAAAATATTTTCTCCCTTCTACCACGCACTCTTTGTTCTCTGCGGTGTCTCCTCCAAACAGCAACAATTGCAGCCACAATTGACTAGCGCAAACATTAGTAAATTGTGTTGCGTGATTCATTTAAATATTCTCCTCCCAAAATTTTGCGTCTGAAAGGGAATCTATTACAAATGCATATGCAATAAGGTCAGCCGCAAAAACAACTCAGTCCACGCCTTTTCAGCGCTAATTTTGCACTGCTTGTCTTTAGTAAATCCTGACAGAAGTTTTTTAACGCCAAAAGAGGGTTTGCGTTGGCGCAAGCTGTTAGTAAATCTGGCCTTTGGCCTCTTTGTGATTATTGGTCTTGAAGTGATAGATCGTTTACTCACCCTCACGTACAGCTGAACACAAAATAAGATATTTTGTAGAACAACTTTGTTTTTGAGCATGCAATGAAAGTCATTGTGGTCTAAAACAACTTTTCATTGACTGGACAAAAAAATCTCTGGGACATTTCTCAAAATATCTTCTTTTATGTTCCACAAAGTGTCATACAAATTTGGAACGACATGCGGGTGAGTAAATGATGACCGAACGTGAACTATTCCTTTGATAATAGTAGTTTGGATACTTATAATTTTAGGATAAAGCATCAGAAGAGAGACATTTCCACATTTCCAAAAAGACTGTATTACAGGTGTAGGATTGAAAGTCCATTTGTTGAATAGCTATGACATAGACATTAGTCTATTTGTGTTTTTAGTAGCCTGTCAGGTCATGCTATCGTTCTCTTCAGCCTCCTTACATGTCCAACAGCCAGGTGTGTTAAACGCTCTGGGGGAGTTTGTCAAGTACAGCTCTGTATGCCAATATGTAAATGACTGTCTCTGCAGGAGGCCAAAACAGCAAGCACTGATCGAGACTTCCTGGAAAAGCTGTGAACTGAAGTGCAACTTGAATTTGATACGCCATAAGATTTGCTTAAGATCATGATTCCCGCCATGTAATTACAGTTTAAATGCCAAAGGCTGAAGGTACAGTCATATGTTTAATGCAAACAACATATCGGACCATTAGAATTCATATGAATAATATGAATCAGCGTGAAGATGTGATTCACTGCACACTGCTCCAATTTTCATTGAAACACATTTACCAAAAGGCATGACTTTATTTACCCTCATGTTCTTTGGAGGTTATACCTATTGTTTTTGTTGTTGTTATTGTTGTTGTTTTTTTGTTTGTTTTTTATGTATGAGACCCTTATACAATACTTTCTATTCATCAAAAAATCCAGAAAAAATAGAGTCATGGTTTTCACAAAAATATTAAACGACATTCCATTTTCAACATTGATGATAATAATAAGAAAGAATTTTGAAAAGAGAATTGAATCATCATATTAGAGTGATTTATGAAGGATCATGTGACACTGAAGACCGGAGTAATAATGCTGAAAATTCAGCTTTGCCTTCATAGGAATAAATTACGTTTTAAAATATATTAAAAAAGAATTTTCAATTTTAATAATATTTCCTAAAATAACTCTCTTTTTATATTTTTATTAAATAAAGAGAATAAGAGATGACTTTTAAAAACTTAAAAATTCTTACTGACCCCAAACTATTTTTGACAGAAATGTATGCCTTAAAATATGATAGTAATATCAAAATGAACCTTTCAGAATTACTAGTCTAATCTAGTCTAGTCTAGTCTAATCAAAAACCCAGTCAGCAGATAATTTTGAAGCTTTAGTATAGTAGTCATGCACTTATTAGATATGTGACTAGTATTAATTCCAATAATTCTAGTAAGGAAAAAATAAGACAACAAATCACAACTGGCTGTATGTGTACAATTTCAGAAAACAGCATGTGAAAATCCATTACATTTAATCATGTTTTATATCTTGGGCCTGTGAGACCAAAACAGAAGTGATGTAACATTTTTCATAGAGGAGGTTTTGAAGCGCAAGTCGAAATTGTGTTTAAGATCAATTCTCATAAGATAGGAAAAGTCAAGAAGTATCATCCTAATACTTGAATATTAAGTCTATTTTTCAAGCCATTAAAAAGGCCTTGAGATCTCCCAAACAGAACATGAGGGTTAAATATATGGCATCACATGGCATAGGGAGGCACATTAGCGATTTTGTACATAATAATAAGGCAGTGCTCCAATAGAATTTAACACGGGTTCATTTGCTGAATGGAGGTCTAAGATTAATGCAGTTGGTCCTCAAGTGCAGGTGGATCTCAGGGGAACAGTTTGGCCTTGCTCAGGATAAATGATGACCTGGGAACTGAGGTGGGGAGGGAAGGGGGAGAGAGAGGCAAAGCAGGGAGTGATGAAGAGGGACTCTTCCTTCCAAGTGTGCACCCAAGCAAAGCCTGTCTCATACACTCTCATCACGCACACACATCTCCTTGGAAACCAGCCGCTCCCGTCTGCGAGATAGGCCCACTGCTCTATCTCCATACCTTCCCCCATCCTCAACCCTGCTTCCCATCCTCCTCCTCCTCCTCCCCTTGTTCACGAAGGCTTTGGAAAAACAGAAATAAGCATGAGATGCTGCCCGGCCATCACACTGCATCTCAAACATGTGTCAAACATACATGGAGAGATGCGCACGCACCAGTGCACATATCCTCAAACGGACAATGAGATTGGCTCGTTGGGATGTGAACATACAACTGTTCCTCATAACCACTTACACTGCCACTCGGGACACTCTGCAAGCATGCGGCCCTGGGTTTTTGCCTTTTTAATGTGCACTAAAGGTGCGAGTGAGGGCTGTTAGGGCTGGGAACAAAAGGTTGGGCTAATACACACGGCTACAGTGGACTTCATTTATTATGGCACTGGTAATGGAAGAAACTTGTCAGCACTTTGCAGTACATTGTTGAAATACACTTTTTATCTATACGCTAGCAGATTTTTTTTTTGTGGCAATTTAAATGAGCAGAAGAAATTAATAATGAATGTTTCTTTGTGTTAAAGCCCAGTCAGTATAACAGTCAGATATGCTTTCACCATTTTCATTTAGTGCCGCTGACATGAGCTCCTACATATCTTTGTGTAAAGACTTATAGGGGGGATGTGAAGAGAATTCCCGATTTTAAATGATGACAAGTAAGCAGCCTGTTCTTTTTGGTGAAAGTATGTAAGCGATAATACACAGTCGGGGTACAACTGGCTGTACGTTATTCTACTTATAATAGGCTATGGATACTCACCAAATAAATAAATATGTGAGCATTAAGTATTGATTTGAGTTGAAATTATTGTATAATTTTATTATCTTAAAGCTTTCGATTTAGTTCATTACAATGTACAAAACAATCATATACAAGTATAGACCACCTAATAATATTAGGAAATATCTGAATGCTGTGAATGACCAATCAGAGTTAAGTATTCCAGAGAGCACTCGGTCTCATACACTACTAATTATATGGATTATATAGAAGAACACGAGAAAGGTTTCTGTCTAATTCACAACGTGTGTATGCACATGAATTTGCTCTTAACCTCATTCTAATGTTAAAGAATTTGAAATATTCTAAATAAGCGACAGTGTACCCAAAGTTTTTTGCATAATTTGCATAAAACTTGCTTAAACTTTTTCCATATAAGGGCTGTCCACACAACCTACATATGAAACTACGTATAAAGATCATCAAGCAATGCAATGTGTTCCATCTTCAAAACCAGTTCAAACACAATAAACGCTTTTTATAAAGACCCAGACTGCAGATTTCTCAATAGCCAGCTGTATATACACAAATCTGTTTTTATGCAGAGGAATCTCACAGCTTAAGCTATTATGCACCTTTTCTTACTCTTTTACTGTGTGTGTGTGTGTGTGTGTGTGTGTGTGTGTGTGTGTGTGTGTGTGTGTGTGTGTGTGTGTGTGTGTGTGTGTGTGTGTGTGTGTGTATATATATATATATTTTATATATATACTTAAAGGGTTAGTTCACCCAAAAATGAAAATTCTGTCATTAATTACTCACCCTCATGTCGTTCCACACCCGTAAGACCTTTGCTCATCTCCAGAACAAAAATTAAGATATTTTTGATGACAGAATGCTGTCAGATTTCCATCCATAGTCTGCCTTTGCCACTTCCACTTTGACGCTTCAAAAAGTTCATGAAAACATCGGAAAACTAATCAGTATGAATCAAGCGATCTAGTCCAAGTTTTCTGAAGAGACTCGATCGATTTATATGATGAACAGATTTTATTTAGGCTTTTACTCACGTGTAAACATTGATCAGTGAACATAAGCAGAAGCTCAACCTAACCTGAATAATGCACCTCTTGCAAAAGCTCAAACATGCTGCATAACACACGAGAATGAACCTCATTGGTTACGCAGCACATTTGAGCTTCTGCAAGAGGTTTGTTCTTGTACGATATTCAGGTTTGGTTGAGCTTCTGCTTATGTTCGCTGAACAATGTTTATATGCGAGTAAAAGCCTAAATTAAACCTGTTCATCATATAAATCGATCGAGTCTCTTCAGAAAATTGGGCCTAAACCACACGATTCATATGGATTAGTTTTCCGATTTTTTTATGAACTTTTTGAAGCGTCAAAGTGGAAATTGCAAAGGCAGTCTATAGAAGGAAATCTGACAGCATTCTGTCATCAAAAAGATCTTCATTTGTTTTCCGAAGAAGAACGAAAGTCTTACGGGTTTGGAACGACATGAGAGTGAGTATTTAATGACATAAAATTTCATTTTGGGGTGAACTAACCCTTTAAAATTTATAGGGCCACCAATAGTATGTGATTTTTGCATACATGTGTTTTCAGGTGTCTATTCCAGAGTATTATCTATGGCAGACGGAAACTCTGGGACCTTTTATCCCATGTTCCTTACTGTTTTTAGAGTGAAAGGCATTGAATGAGTTGCTGAAAGTACAGCGTACCCACCATGCACTTTGACTATTATGTTTAAGAGCAGAATTTTTGCACTTTGTATAGGCTGGGCTTCTGAAACCATTCAATGTTTAGCAAACCGACGTATTAATATCTAATGCCATGCAAAATCAATACAATATTGATGCTAGTTTATCCCTCCGTGACAGTGTGTTGATTTGATGTGGTGAGTACATGGCGTCCTGTGAAGCCGGCAGGAGAATGTGGACCATAGTGAGTCACTGCTGTTCCAGGCTCCTGCCTGTGATGCTGCCTCTGCCCCTGGCTGCGATGACCTTTGTGAGGCAAATTACTCTTGATAGATCCTCTAACAGCATTGGTTAAGCTTGCAAAAATAGCTCCCTGCGTCTCCTCCTCATCTCAGAGGCTCAGCGACCAGAGATAACACGGCCGGCCCCCACTCCTGTGGGTCTGAGCCCAAGCTATAGGAAGTGAGGTTGTGCTGTAAACCCATCACTCTGATCTGCATTCATACGGAGCTGCGTCAAATTTTGTGAGAATGCGTTTTGAGTTAACTTTAATGACCCTTTCAAAAGCTGCACAATCAGTCATGCATTAGTCTCAAAGGTAGCACATACTGATCAAAGGCTGGTGACGCGTAACTGGGTTTGCAACAAGGAGGATGGATTATATTTATATATGTGCTGTTATTTGAAAGCAATTTACTAAGGAGCAAGATATAGTTTTATGGATGTTCGTCGGGTCCTCTTATGACCCGAAACACTCTCTTTTGGACACGTGCCCACTATATACAGTACATAAACACGCACACATATTCACACAGACCTGCCAGAGATACTAAGTGGCTCACATTATCTTGAGATGGAAATGCCAAGGCTAGGATGGATTTCGTATTGGTTATGGTGAAAGGGGGAGCACGGAATAAAGTAAGAGACTGTATTATATTGATGAGAGGGACAGGGTGCCAAGAGAAAGCAGGCCTGAAAAATCTGTTTGTGCAAACACTTTTCAATGAGTGTTGATTTAGGTGATAACAGGGCTTCTGAGAATGTGTTGCTGGCAATCCATCTTTGTATGTGTGGCTCATTTGCTCTTCCACTAGTACTGTCACTTTGTTATCACTCACAAAGGAGACTATCAAAGGCAAGGTGTTTAAATTCATTAATCAATATTTTCCACACTTTTTGCATAATTTGATAGATATAAATTACGTTGCTCACAAGAAATTCTTAATGGTATTATAAATGGTAATGTTATTATTTACACATGATCGTTACTGTGTACTAAGTATATAAAAACTTTTGCAGAGATGCTGATATACTGAATGGGTTCCATATCAATTATCAGCTGATATTAGATATGTTATTTTGGATTGATTGGTATCGGACAATTTTGGATATTAAAGCTATAGTCCGTAACTTTTTTGGTTAAAAATGATCCAAAATCAATTTTTGAGTAAGTACATAACCAGCCAGTGTTCAAAACTATCTCCTTACCTTAGCCCGATTCACAACGGTAAGCTTGTAATAATGTTTTATAATAAGAGCGACATAGTGGATTTCCGCGGGAAATTCAAGCATGCAGAGGTTCGTCTTTGCGTCATTACGTCACGTCTGTAAACAGAAAGGAAGGAGTCCCTGCATATAGGATGCTGCTGGTAGCGGATCATTTATAGCCTTTTCTCACAGCAGCTGCAATAATTAAACTTATCATTTTGATGGCGGATTGTAATCCAGAAAGATCCAAATGACAATCATCAGTGACAACTGGAGATTCAGCCATGGTCAAAAAGCAAAAGACTTCGGAGTGGCTGCAGAAATTGAAATCTACAGGTAACACTAATACACACTAAATACAAAGTCACGCAATGCTTATGTTGTTAACATTAACAATTTGAGAACAAAGTACAACAGCAATAATAATTTGCACAGTTAGTGATATGAGCTAAGCGATCTTTAGATTTAATCACCACTGGCAGTGCAATTTATTGTAGGCTAATACTTTTTCCCTCAGTTGGTCAGAACAAAAGTGGCAGACATGTTACTTGTTCAGATGACATTTTCCGGTGAAAATTCCTACTTTGGTCATACTTCAAGATTACAATCTGTGATTCCGAAGTACAGTATCTACACCGGTATGATGACTGACAGCAAACATTAGATTCATCCGCGCTGAGGAGCCGTGCCGATGCAGAATGCATGTAAAAATAATAATTCCGCATATAACTGCAATTGCAGGTTTCAAACAGAGATGGTGACTAAGAGGCAAATCTTACGGACAGCAGTAGCTTTAAATATTGTAATATTTAACTTCATCTTCAACAAAACTTAAAATGAATATTGATTTTCTATACTGTACATTGTAATGATGTGGTCTTTTGTGGTCTAATTTTTTTTTTAATTTATTGATTATGAGTCATAACATTTATTATATAAAATTATTATTGACTTATCACATCTGTCATGGTTCTGTTTAGTTGGACTTTTAGTTTGTTACCTTAAATCACATGTATTTCCTTTGTCTATTTTCCGGCCACTTATGAGTTGTCATGGTTACTGATATGATTAGTTCACTAAGTTCAGCTGTGTCTCCTTATCAACCTTGTTTGTACCACTATTTAAGTTCCTTTGGTTCCTCTGTGCATGGTTGGTTATTGTTTGTGTTACACACCCTCTGTTATGCCTTGTGAATTTTCTGAGTGTTTTATTGAATACCTCCATGTTGGAACCTTCTGAATCTTTTTCATCTTTGGATCTTTCAAAGTTGTGACAGAATAACTGACCGCTGAAAATGGACTTAGCAGCTCAGTTTGTTGCGTTGGCCTGTAGTGGCCTCAATTTTTTGCTTTTTCTTTTTCTTTTGTAAAGCTGCCAGAAAGGACTGCGTTTGATGTGACATTGAAATCTCTGTTTTGGATCGGGACAAACTATTACCATCCAGTAGACCTCCCAGACACCGAAGGACTTGGTTGGAGGGAGGCCATCATCCGGTGTCTGGAGAGCATCTACCCTCAATCCAGACAACAGCCAGACCAGAGCTCAGCCCACCCTTGACCACGGAGAATTCCTTCCGCCCATCGCAAGGAAAGAGCCTGTTATGACCGCGCCAACCATTGCCCTGGAGCTGACGCCTCAAAGTAAGTCTGACCAGGGGTGTGAGCCGGCAACCTCCGTGACAGAGGGAATACAGGTTGAACTGGACACAGAGGACTGGCTAATAGACTGGTATTCTGAGGTAAAGCTTCTCACCCAACCCCACCCTGAATCATCAATTTCATCATCGTCTGAGTCTCCTTCGCTGCTGGTTCTGTCCAGCCTGAAAACTGTCATTGAACTATATGGATATAACATTACCTCCATTGATCCCATTCAGCTTTTCTGTCTCTCCTTCACCACAAAGCTCAGCCAGTCCTCCAGCCCGTCTCAGTTGTATGCCTGCAGCTCTTCACCTTCCTCTGTAACATCTCATGATGTGGTCAAGCCACAGGTTGTGCACTCTCCAGCTGCGCCCAAGTGAGAGAATCCCCCGTCTCCACCTCTGGCCTCTGATCCTTTCGCTCCCCCTCGACCCATCAACCTGTCAGTGCTGCCTTGGCTCCTCCCACCAGAGGCTCCACCAGAGGCCCTCAGCTTTGTGGCTCCACCAGGCTCCCTCGTCCCTCCGGCTCCACCTTGGTCAGCTGTCACCCTGCCTGTGCTGTGGACTTATGAGCCATCTGCTGCGCTGTGTCTCTCCACCCTTTCAGCTCCAGCGGGCTCCACCCTCCCTCCAGATCCACCTTGGTCCTCTAGCGCACCGGCTCCGTCTAAGTCCTCGGGCACTCTGGCTCCACCTTGAGCGCTCGTCACCGTACCCACCCACTCTTTGGTCTCCGGAGCCAGCGGTGTTACTCTAGGCCATCAGCTCTCCATCTGCACCCGGGGATCCTCTAACATCATCTCCATCTCCGTCGGTCATCACCTGGATGTCAGCGGTCACCTTTACACTCCTGCCGTTGACTCCGCCATGGGCTGTTGTCTCAACTGCACTCTGGGTCTCATCAATCAGGACATTCATGACATCATCTCCTCCATGGCAACTACCTCCTTCTGCTCCTCCCTGGTCATCATCATCTGCCAGTCTGCCTGTCCTTTTTTCCAGCCATTCACCCAGTGTTTTTTTTTTTTTTTTTTTTTTTTTTTTTTTATAACCATCCCTGCGTCATCTCCTCATCCTCCTTCAAAGCCCCCACCATCCCTCCCTCTTCTCAGTTACGGTGCGAGGTCGCTCCTTCCTTCATTTTCATGGACTTTTAGTTTGTTACTTTCAGTCACATTTTCCTTTGTCTAGTTTCCTGCCACTTATGAGTTGTCATGGTTACTGATATGATTAGTTCACTAAGTTCAGCTGTGTCTCCTGGTTATTGTTTGTGTTATGTTCATGTAAAATCTATATGAAAGGCACTTGTGAAAAGTTTCCATGATAGTTTTTATGTGACCTTCATATACACTCAAAATTATTTTTCAGTTTATTTAAAAAATCATTTTCATGTAACACCATTGTATTAGGTTTGAAATTCAAACAATTGCATTGTGTTAAACTGACGTGAAACAGTTTTTGGCTCAACTCAGCATCTTTATTTTGAAAAAACATGTTTCAATTAAGTAGGCCAAAAATAACATTTTATGCTTGTTCAATTTACTTAAGTTAAGCCAACACAATTCTTTTCATTCACTTTACTTAGCCCATTTGAGTTGAGACTACATAAACAGGATTTCCCCTTCCCATCATGCTTTGCACAGGATAAGGATAAAAGAGTAAATGTTGAAATAAAATGTTATTTAATGCATTTTTTTTTTTTTTATCACGATGATAAAATTGGGAGACTTGTTAATGTTTAATGTTCTTTTATGTTTATATTAAAGAGTTTCTGGTATGTTAGTGTTTTGGGGGGTTAGTATTGTGGTGAAGTATAGTGCATGTGCTTGGGTTTAGGACCTGCTAACAACAATTAAAGTTGTTTTAATAATAAAAACTATTTTGGGCATGCCATAGATGTCATAAAACCATCTTCTGGCTAATACATAACAAAAGTAAAAGTTATTCTTAGATTATATTTGTAAAGTTTGTGAAAATTGTTCTTGAATGCATTCACTAAATAAACTAACCAATTAAAGTGGATTACTTGTTTTAATTTTTGTTTGATATGACCTTTTGGATAATTGAACATAATAGTTTTGGACAAAATTAAGAATGTTATCCTGATTCAACTAAATGGCATTGAATTAACCTTATGTAATAAACTTAAGTTAACTGAAATACATAATGTTAATTAAATGCGACATAACCCAGTTACATGGAACCTGTTGACATAAAAAAAAGTTAAGTAAATCCAACTTATCATTTTTTTGAGTGTAGATAAAAAAGATAAATCTTTTTCTAGTTTGAAGATCTAGTATGAATAAAAATCAACTCTTGGGACATAAAGGTGCCAGTAGTCGAAGAAACACTCATATAATGTGCGCATACATGCCCACACAATTGTTATATCTAAATGCCGAGCTTTATCTGACACTAACAACAATAGGTCCGGCAGTCCCAAGGTCCTTTGCGGTGTCAAACACAGACTTTCACACTCCTTGGGCAAACATTGATTGTGTTGGCCTCTGGGGTGTTTCTCTTAATGTACTTAGAGCTCAATAGTCTCGCTATAGCTCTTCAAAGTAGCACCCACACCGGCCTGTCCGCACAAGTCACCGCAAAAATTATTGTGGCTTTGGCAATGAGTAAGTGTCTTCAATATCTGCAGCATGTCCACCTGCGGGGGTTCATAAGCTCACCACCAAACAATACTTATGGCTGTGTCCCTGTTTTTATGAGCAATCCGTCTTGTGTTTCTGTGATCTCCTGGAGTATTGTGATTAGGAAGCCTGCTGAAAAAGCCGTGTTCCTCCTCTATGTTATTAAGTGCTGTTATCTCCCTTAAGCCCCAGTTGTTTACTCACTTGCATTCACTCATGTGGAACAGTTTTTGGCACATTGCATGTAGATGTCCAGCACTATTCCCGAGCTCTTGTATGTTACTTATTTTATTAGAGATAATGGGAAAGCAAAAGGGATCAGGGAGGGATAGAACTGAATATTGATGTGTATGTGTCGACTTCACCTCTGAGTGAATACGGGCAGCGCTGCTAGAGTGTAAACAAGCCAAATAAGTCCATTAAACTCGATGTTGGCCCGTGCCTGAGGAGACCTCTCTGTGGAGAATGGGCTGGCAGGAACCTTTGGCTGGCTTGCGCAGGCAGCTTTTTCCTTTTCATAGAAAACGAAATCAAGCACGTTGGCTCTGAAGAATAGCCATGAGATGAAGATCATTCGATGTGTGTCAGAAAAAGTGCTTTCACAGCAATCACAGCTTCTGAATTGGCTGCTGTCAGACTCACACGTATGTACCAGCTGGCCATGAGTCCCTCCCATACTTACAGCAAACTTCAGCAGAACACTTTTCATCCCTCGGATCAGGCTCCGATGGTGTCGGGAAAACATTTATCAGCCGAACATACGGCCTTTTAGGATTAGCCCCCACACAAAATGTGTTCACTTTCATGGTTCTGCTGTCATGTTTTGCACAGTAAGCCCAAATATTCATGAGCTCTGTCTTTGGCAACCAAAAGACAAGATGGTCTCATTGAATTACAAATAGGGAGCGCAGCCCACTTTTGATGAATACTGTCATTCCTCTGTCAAAGCACTTTGGCCTTGCTGGGATGAGTTAGCAATCTGCAACCCAACAAACTGGCAGATTTCAGGACAGGTTTTGGTCAGGTTTAGTTTTTTAAATAGTTTTAGAAATATTTAAAGGAATATGTGTGAAATGTGTGTCATCATGCACTCACCCTCATGTCTTTCTAAACATGTATGACTTTCTTTATTATGTGGAACACAAAAAACAAAAAAAAACAAAAATTTACAAACATTTTTAAAAATACAATGGAGGAGTGTTGAGATGTTGTTTTAGTTGAAACAGTTGAAACATTCTTCAAAACCTCTTCTTTTGTGTACTGAAAGAAATTAATACAGAAATTCATAACATTTTGGGTGATAAAATATAAAAAAAAATCATTATTTACTTATCATGTCATTCCTGTATGACTTTTTTTCTGACAATTGTGAAAGTAAATTTGATACATACACCAGCGTTCAAAAGGTTAAGGTCAGTACAAATCTTTTAGAAAATAAATTAAGACTTTTTTTAGCTCAGAAAGAATGCATTAATTTGATTGAAAGTGACAGTAAAGACATTATAATGTTATAATGTTACAAAATTTAAAATAAATGCTGTTGAATTTTTATTTATGAAAGATTCTGAAAAAAGGTATCATGGTTTCCACAAAAATATTAAGCAGCACAACTGTTTTCAACGATAATAAGAAGAAATGTTTCTTGAACACCAAATCATCATATTAGAATGATTTCTGAAGGATCATGTGACACTGAAGACTGGAGTAATGATGCTGAAAATACAGCTTTGCCATCACAGGAATAAATTACACTTTAAAATACATATTTAAAGTGAAATTGCAATAACATTTCACAATATTTCTGGTTTTAGTGCATTTTTAATCAAACAATTGGTGAGAATAAGAGACCTCTTTCAAAAACATTTTTAACCCTTTGATGCACAAGCTATGAAAACCCCTTCTAATGCATAACATGGGTCAAAAATGACCCGTATTCATTTCCTATATAATTTCAATAACGGTTGAGTGTTTCTTTGCTGAATCTTTAAAAGAAATGTATTTTATCATTCATTTATTCCAGGTATTCCTTAAATATCTTGTTTTTGATTGACAAAAATCATTATGATCATTTTTTCTTTCTTACTTTATATACAAACACAGTTTTTGTTTGTCTACATCAATTTTACACACATGGGTCAAAAATGACCCATATTCATTTTCTATGGTATTTCAGTCATGACTGAGTGTTTCTTCGCTGAATCTTTGAAAGAAATGTATTTTATCATTTATTTATTCCAGGTATTCCTTAAATATCTTGTTTTTGATTTTAACAAAACATTATGTTTATTTTTTCTTTCTTTTTTTTTTTATAAACCAACACAGCTTTTGTATTTCTACATCAATTTTACACACATGGGTCAAAAATGACCCATATAGAAACCTTTGCAAATTTTCACAAGTAGGAACATATTTACTGCAGACAACTATTCATCCACCACACATTTCACCTCTCAACATGGCTGCTTTTGTATATTTGATGGATGAAAGTCATATTATATTTCATATAATAGGCTATATATTATATTTCATAATTTGTATTTTTTGTCATAAACCAATGCTACTGGTCACCTTTTACATCTATCAGTGTTCCTGAAAACTAACAGTTTTGAACAAGGTTTCTGTCCAACAGTGAAAATATATAATAAGTGTATCGATCAACAGTGCTTTTGATTTTCTTTATCTAGAGTGTTAGCGTCTGGTCCTCAACAGAACTGAGGTGGATGATGACATCACTGTAAAAAAAGCTGAAAGTATACTTTGCGCACAAACGAAATTTAAATGTGTATGTGCAGGTTGCACATACACAGTTACAGAAATCCGGCGGAAATTATAAAAAGTTACAAAAATCTGTATGCTGACCCTCAC
This sequence comes from Megalobrama amblycephala, assembly GCF_018812025.1. NCBI lineage: Eukaryota > Metazoa > Chordata > Actinopteri > Cypriniformes > Xenocyprididae > Megalobrama > Megalobrama amblycephala. The sequence goes on from NC_063044.1 coordinate 44,872,271, forward strand.
GTACGCATAAAAAGTGAAGTATACTTTGGCCTTTAGAATGGTAATGACACACCAAAAAAAATTCATTCAAAAAGAAAGGAAAAATTAAAATAAGGATTTGTTTATTGAGTAATAGATGGAATAATGAATGATAAAATTTATTTATTGTAATATATGCGATATAGAAAGTAATAACTCATACAGGTCACTTTAGACCCATGTTGTATATGTCCAAAACTGTTACTTTTCAGGAACGCTGACAGACTTAAAGGGTGACCAATTGAATTATGACAAAAAATTAAAAATTATGAAATATATAGCCTAATATATTAAATATAATAAGACTTACATCCATCAAATATACAAAAGTAGCCTTGTTAAGATGTGAAATGTGTGGCAGATGAACAGTTGTCTGCAGTAAATATGTTCCTACTTGCAAAAATATTAAAATATTAAAGATTTCTATATGGGTCATTTTTGACCCATGTGTGTAAAATTGATGTAGAAACTGTGTTTGTTTATAAAGTAAGAAAGAAAAAATAAACATAATTATTTGTAGAAAATCAAAAACAAGATATTTAAGGAATACCTGGAATAAATAAATGACAAAATACATTTCTTTCAAAGATTCAGCAAATAAACACTCAGTCTTGACTGAAATACCATAGGAAATGAATACGGGTCATTTTTGACCCATGTGTGTAAAATTGATGTAGACAAACAAAAACTGTGTTTGTTTATAAAGTAAGAAAGAAAAAATGAACATAATGATTTTTTACAATCAAAAACAAGTTATTTAAGGAATACCTGGAATAAATGAATGATAAAATACATTTCTTTTAAAGATTCAGCAAAGAAACACTCAACCGTTATTAAAATTACATAGGAAATGAATACGGGTCATTTTTGACCCATGTTGCGCATTAGAAGGGTAGTGATACAAAAATGATTTTTATTAAAAAAGTAAGAAAGAAAAAATTAAAATGAGGATTTGTTATGATCAAAAACAAGTTAATTGAGGAATACCTGGAATACTGAATGATGAAATTAATTTCTTGCAAAGATATAGAAAATAAAAACTCAGCCGGGTCATTTTTGACCCATGTTATGCATCAAAGGGTTAAAAAAACAGAATTTTGAACTAGTGTTTATTATGAATGGCTGATCTTGCATAGCATTGTACACAAATCATTTTTCTTCATTTATTTTAATTATCAAAGATACAAATAATAAACTATATGATTGATATGATATGATATGATATGATATGATATGATATGATATGATATGATATGATATGATATGATATGATATGATATGATATGATATATGGTTTTTACTTGGAAATTGCATTGCTAATCCACTTCTGAGGGGGCACTTAGTTTGAACCCCTTAGACTATTCAGTCCCTGAGAGGCATTCAAGAGCCCCTGCGGTTCTAGAGGAAGTGGCTGCCTGTATCAGCTGCTGCACAAACCCTCTACCCGTCTTCTGAAGTGTGCTGTCGTTTGAAAAGACTCCATTTAATGGAAAAGACCAAAGCAGAAGTAGCAGATTTAAACAAACAAGAATAGTTATTGGACCCTGCTGAGACAATAGTAATAAGCGGCTAACAGCAGCCGAGTGTGCAGGCGAGCGGGAGAGAGAAGAGGGCAATCGACGCCACAAGTGAAAGAAGATTGCCTCTTGTACAGTCTTTCAGCCCCATCCCAGTAGTCTTAGACAGGCCACATTGCACATTTATTACCCCATTCTTCAGAAACATGATTTAACATGGACGCTCCATGTCTTCGCTTATCGCAGATCTCAAATAAAGCGTTCCTTGCCTTGTTATGTTTAGTTGAATTAGCAGGCTGGTAAGTGAGCTTCTCGTGTTGGTAGGAATATTATTGTGCAAAGATATTGTGCCCTGTGGAGGATCATTAAAACCGTGCCTAATAAATGTGCATGACTCACCGTGTCGAAACCATTAGGCCAATCAGTCTGTCTGCAAGCTGGGCCTTAATTTTCAGACCCTACCTGCAAAATTAAACGCACACAGGTCATTAAAAGCAGCAGAAAGTTGCAGTGCTGTCGCTGGAGCAGTGATTACAGTCACTCTCTGACTGGCACAAGCCATCGCTAGTTCAATAATCGAGATCTTCATTTAAATGATATCCAATTAAAATCACTAAGTCGATCTTTCACTCTGCGCCTATTTTCAGTGGTTGTGAATTTCTGAATTTAATTTCATAGTGTGTATCGAACAGGGCTTGACATTAACTTTTTTTGCTCACCAGCCGCTGTGCCTACTGGTTTTCCAAAGTTACTACGTTAAACGCCACTGCTGAAATCCACCCGCATTTGACGGGGTTTTTATGCAATAAAAAAGACAGTGTACCTCAAAAAAAATGGCAAAACAGCAATTATAGAGCTGAGTAGCCCATGACGATGTAAATGATTTCATCAAGTACAGCTTGTTCCTTGATCAACATCTTTGATGAACAGCATTCCAATCAACCAATCAAATTTGAGGGACAAGTTTACCGTTTATGTCAAGTTTAGGCAGGGTTGGGGTTAGGTGCTTCTACGTCAGTGTTATTCACCTGTGATTTCCCTCTGATTTTAGGGATAACTTATGGGTAGGGTTAGGGGTAGGGGTAGGGATAGGGTTAGGACTAAATGTTTGGGCAGGAATGTTGATCCAGGAACATGTTTTTCTTTGTGACAATCACAGTGACCAGCCATTGACCAATTTAAAGCTTATATGTATGATATAGTACTATTTATTTTAAAGATGGTAAATAACATATGCATAACAATTGCTGCAATGAATTGTATATTTATTTTATGTAATATTTACAAAATGAGAAACAAATCATTTGAAAAAACGAATCAATATGGAAAAAGACTTGTTCAAATCGTATTTGCTAGGTGCCCAAGAATGCTTTTTCACAAAATTTGTTTTTTGTAATATAAGTCTAAGGTGTCTCCTGAATGTGTCTGTGAAGTTTCAGCTCAAAATACCCCATAGATTTTTTTAAATTAATTTTAATTTTGGGGCATCATTAACTATGCACTGATTTTTTCAGCGCGCCGCCCCTTTAATTCGCGTGCTCCCTGCCACACGAGCTCTCGATTATATTACAGCACACTTACAAAGTTCACACAGCTAATATAACCCTCAAATGGATCTTTACAAGATGTTCGTCATGCATGCTGTATGCATGCTTCGAATTATGTGAGTAAAGTATTTATTTTGATGTTTATATTTGATTCTCTATGAGTTTGAGGCCATATACTCTGTGGCTAACGGCTAATGCTACACTGTTGGAGAGATTTATAAAGAATGAAGTTGTGTTTATGAATTATACAGACTGCAAGTGTTTAAAAATGAAAATAGCGACGGCTCTTGTCTCCGTGAATACAGTAAGAAACGATGGTAACTTTAACCTCATTTAACAGTACATTAGCAACATGCTAACGAAACATTTAGAAAGACAATTTACAAATATCACTAAAAATATCATGATATCATGGATCATGTCAGTTATTATTGCTCCATCTGCCATTTTTCACTATTGTTCTTGCTTACCTAGTCTGTTGATTCACCTGTGCAGATCCAGACGTTACTGGCTGCCCTTGTCTAATGCCTCAATCATGGGCTGGCATATGCAAATATTGGGGCGTACACCCCAACTGTTACGTAACAGTCGGTGTTATGTTGAGATCCGCGTGTTTTCCGGAAGTATTTTAAACAAATGAGATTTACATAAGAAAGAGAAAGCAATGGAGTTTGAAACTCAATGTATGTCTTTTCAATGTACTGAACTCTTGTTATTCAACTATGCCGAGGTAAATTCAAATTTTGAATCTAGGGGACCTTTAATAATAAGACAAAATCTGAAATCCTTTTTCATATAACATTACTTACTGTCTTTGTTAAACAGTCCTATCTTTATTTATTTATTTGACAGAACTGTTAAACAAAGACTGTAAACACTAATAAATATGGAGAATGGGAGCTCCTGTGCATCTGCGTTCAGACACTGGCATTCTCAGTGAGTCAAAATAAAAGTCATCCGCTTCTGAATCTTACTGGCCAAACAAAAAAACAAGTTAGCCAATGGTGATAATTAAAAAACAAACACATAGTAACTATTGTGGTCTGATTCATAGAAAAGTGTTCTGAATTGGTCCTTTTTAGTTAATCAAAACATACAGTGCAACCAGTGTAGCCTGCTTCCCAAAACAAATGACTCTTACAAGCTGATTCTTTTGATGTCCGGTTAATGGTTTGAATCAGTCTGATGTACTTTCCGGTGTTATTCACAGTATTAGCATATAGCACACAAAATATATGACACACAAATATTAAGTAAAGGTTTCTTTTTTAAAAAATGTTTTTAAAAATGTTATTCTCTTAAATCATCCTCTATCTTAGATATATATTTTTATTACTTACTTTTTTTATTGCTGCAGTACATTTATGCCGCCCTAGAATTTGTTCAAAACGAGCTATTCTCTTCATAATTATGCTGCCTATACCTTTTGAGACAGCCTTAGGGGCCATTCACACAAAATGTGAAAAAAACATGAGACTCTAGCGTCATCTTTTTTAAAAGTTGAACATTTTTGCTGCAAAAGATGCAAGGCGCAAGTGCAGCGGTCAGACACGTTCATCTATGTTTACAAAGAAAAACATTGGAAAAGCAGCACAGTGAAATACAAAAGCCTGTTCTGTGTGAATGGCCCCTTAAGGGCCTGATTTACTACAAGCAAAGTTTTTTTCGTTCTTCATTTAGGTGTAGAATGAAGTTCGAAATATGTGAGCAGCGATATACTGCAATCGAATATCTGACTCCCACACTGCTGAGAGCGACGGTTAGATGAATATGTAAAAATGTTGCGCGCTTTCCTCTCAGTAACAAAATAAACACAACAAAATTGAGAAACTAGCAAGGATTTTTAATAAAGCATAAGAAAAGCATCTGATCATGGCAATGTGGATATGTTTGTTTGCACGAGCTCTGTAATTCGGCACTCTAGTCACGTCACATTTATATTATAACATTTTATAAAATAGATTGCTTTACTCTATTAAACACGAAAAACAGTGTCAGTCTCTCATTTTATCAGAAGTCCAACTTTGTTTTCTACTATAAAGCAGCTCTCCAGTGTTCATGTTTTCACTTGAGGACTTCTACGGACTTGAGAGGAGAAATTAACTGGAAAAGAGTGAAAGAAGGCAGAGTCTCAACGCACACCTACCTTACGTAATGGCCACGGACCAATGGTAGCACAAAGGTGTTTACCAGCTGGTGTTTGGCAAGCTTTTTCGAACTTCCAAAACGAACTTCGTTTTGTTTTGTTCGAAATTATGTCACATCAGTTCGTTCTTCGATTTCGTCTGAAGTATATCGGGGCCTCTATTGTCCTATAATGCCTTGAAATGCTGTTTAGGTAGGTCACTCACTACGTTTTGGAATACAACTATAAAATTACAATATTCTTCTCATGTAGAACGCACTAAAAAGAAAGGCTTTTAGATTGCCTCTAAAATCGTCAATGTATTCGGCCATCATATTCCAGAAACAGGGTGAAATCTTGCTTGACAGGAAATTTTATGGAAATGCTGACTTCTGCTCCATCGCTCTGTTCAGCACAAATGAAGTCTTTACACTTTGACTGTAAGTTCCCTTTAAGCTGAGGGTGAATGCATAGGCAAATTAAGCTGAGCATGCATTTCTCTGAAGTGTGACTAACCGTGTGTCAATCAGCGCAAGGCAGGCAGCCCGTGTGCTATCAGAGGAGCTCCAGCAGCAGAGCTCGTCACGGCGCCCACAGCCACCCACCGCCGACCACACAGGACCAGCGGACGAGAGCGGCGATGCAGAGCAACACAAAAGCCCCTTTTCATCCCCCTTTCTCTTTTTCCTTTCATAAAAGTGTCGCTTTATCTGTTAGCGGTGTGCTGAATGGGCCAGAGAGCTGCACTGGCTACACAATCCAAGAGAAGGAAGGGAAGAAAGGAGGGCCGGGTGGAAAATGTCTCCATCGGTTCCTTAATCTTTCTGGTCTCATCCAACAAAGCTGTCACCTTTGAGGCGATCTCTGTTGAATTATTCAAACTGGAGGTGTGTCAGTGCGGCGACAGCCCCCAACCCACGGGACTCGCCGCTCTTTTCACCTTCTCTCCGATGCGGAGACCCAGAGGCTCAAATCAACACAACAGGATGAGTTGTTTTCTAATCCGCACAAGGGTAGCTTTTAATTGAAAACATGTCTCTGGTGATTTTACCTCAATACTGACTGTAAACTACTTGCTTTTCCCCTTCCCTCTCTCTCTCAACATCTCTATTGATATCCGAGCACAAGCACTCCATTAGCTTAAAGTGTGAAACTGAGACTCAGATGTGACTAATTGTTTTAAGAGGTTTCTGAGACAAAAGGGTCAATGAGACCTTAAAGTGGTGATGAAGACAAATCTTTCCACCAGCAGACAACAACACAGGGAAAAAGTTCATCTTTTTTGCGTGTGTGAATTTACGAAGACGATGTTCAATTGTCCTAAGGTTGTTCTGAATCATTGCATTGTCAGCATAGAAACCAAATTAGGACTTTTAATTCTTATACAAATTATTCCTTGCAGGCGTTTTTCCAGGGGACCCTTTCAGTGTTCTTTTTATTTATTCGCAGGCAGTTTGTAATGATAGTTAGCACAGAGATAAAAGCTAATGAAATACGTCCTCGCTAATGCATACACCCGTCCTCTGGTGAAGCTCTATGACAGGTCCACGACTGAAGTTGCGACAAACACGCAGTCATTCTGCAGGTTTGTGTTATGTAAATGGAGACAAAGAGTAGGGCTCTAAATCTGAGTGACTGTAGGTAAAAGCAGCTGCTGGTCTTATGATGCTTTTAGCGCTGTTGTAATCTATCGCAGCTCATTGGAGGATGGAGAGCCCTGGTTGTACTTCACACTACGCTAGACAGATAAGTATGGACACAGGCAGTGGACAGGTGATTTACTGAAATATGATATGAGATGACTGTCTTTCTGTTGACATTCCAATGAAGTGTTAGAAACTACTGTTTATATGTGTGCATGTCTCCACCTACTAATCATATTTTGGGGACAAATTTGTACCCAAGTAAACTAAATCAGGCACTAGTAAGGACCCTGATTTACAGTACTTGTCACTATCTTGTGTCATTATGTGTATTGAGTTTGGCTCGCACAATTTGTTTCACGCTTCAGAATTTCCCTTAAAGGAGCATCGATGCTCCCTGGTTTTCACTGTGCAATGTTTTAGACCACTGGAAGGATTATGTGATTGAGACAGCACTTAAAATGGATGACTCCCTAATCAGTGCCCTGTCTACTGAACAAGGGAGCTGATTGAGACACACCCTCCATTTAGACAGTTAGGTAAATGTGTATGTGTGTGTATAGGCATTTTAAAATGGCTTTGAATGTGGCTCATCCGGACAGATAAAACTATTTGCTTTATAATGTTAGGGGGTAAATCTCACATAGAAATGCCTGGATCATATTTCACTTTGAAAATCAAAAGAAAATATATATTAAGTACAATTTTTAGGACCAGGTAAGACTTGTTACATTGTCATTATTTTATTGACAGTTTTGTTTAAAAAATAAAAAATAAAATACTATAATGCAATTTTTCAATGAAATTTTATTGATGGATGGATTGATGGATGAGTAGCATACTGAGAAATTGTTAAGGATTGACCTATGTTTAGTTTCAGTGTGTTTTGGTTTTGTTTTCCCTGATCCCATTTGCCTGTATTCTCGTTCATTGTAGAGGTCTGCGCAGGACTGTTTATTTTCATCCCGCTCCCGCCTGCTCCCAATGATTTTTTTTCCCGACTCTACTGGTCCCGCTAAATTTAGATCTTGTTTCCAGAATCTCACATTTAAACTTACCATAAATAAAGAATGATTGGGGATAACAAATATAAAATGTTGGCTAGATTTTTATTTGTTATTGTCTTATGATAGGCTAATGTCAACACTGTAAAAATGTCACAGAGAAAAAATGTCACAAAGAAAAGTAGTCTAATGTCACAGAGAAAAATAGGCTAAATTAAATATGACATCTGTCACTCAAAACTATAGTCTAAGCCAAAAATATGAATATACGAAAACTGTTGGCTTACTAGCTATATTGCAAAATGAAAACTTTTTTTAATATCCACACAAATATGTCACTGACTCACTGACCGACGGTTTCAGTACTGAACGTGACGTCTCTCTCCGCCAAAATCCGACCACAAAGGCCGAATGTTCTCTCTGAAGGTGCACCCGTGGCCGGGATGCAAAGAACATATCTTGCCAGGTTGATCAGGGCAGGGAACTGGGAACTGTGTGAACGCCACCACTGCAGAAAGTTTTGTTCACTTCAAGTTCAAGCGCGAATGCACTGTTGTTAAAGGATGTAAGGAGCGGCCGGGCTATTGTCAGACTGCCCTCTCCCGCCCAAAGTACACCAGAGTTACCGACTGCTACCGCCTTTCATTCAAAATTTAATCCCACGCCACAGACCTCTAGTTCATTGTTAGCTTCCATGGTTCCTGATTAAGTTACACACCTGTTTCGAGTATTGTTATAATCTAGCTCTGTGTATATAAGCCTTTAGTTTGCTCTGTATGTGTTTGCCATTTTCGGTGTTAGATGTGTATTTGCCTTGGTTATTTCTCTTGTGTTTTCTTCTGATTCAGAGGTGTAAAGTACTTGATTAAATGTAATTAGTTACTGCACTTAAGTATCTCTTTGGCTACTTTGTAGTTGTACTGTGTATCAAAGATATTGGCAACTTTTACTCACTATTTGACTACATTTTTGAGCAAGTAAATGTACTTTTTACTCCTATACATTTGTGACGAGTAATGCAATTACAAATTACATTTTTCATGGCACCCAACTTTTTCTGCAGCAGTTTATTTCCGCTATAAAGAAGCAATATTGGCATCTAAAGTCATTGAAGGTACTATATCTTGTGCATTTTGCCTTCACTCACCCAAACTTGTCAACAAGGCTACTTTACGTGAATGTGAGTGCATTAGCAGGTAGCTGTGAATCGCTGATGTTTGGTTTATGAGACAAGGTCATGACTGCCGCTGGTGATGAGGCCTTTGACTTTTTAATTTTACTTAACATTATTTTATCCGCTATATTGACAAGATCTTTTAGATGGATATTGTTTTATTTATGGCCTTTTTGAGTACTTGAGCTTAACTGAGACTGTCGACCTTGATTTATTGCAACGTTGAGGTGTTCAGTTTTATTTTGATTTTAGAAAATAAACATGATTTCTCATCTTACAAATCAACTGTTTCTTATTTTCACCGGCATGTCTCTCAGGTGTTGAGGACTAATGCATCTTTTAGAGGACATTCAGCACGAGAAAAATACTTAAGTACTGTTAAAATCAGATACTTTAAGACTTTTACTCAAGTCATATAGGAATTGGTGATTTGTAACTTGTAATGGAGTAATTTTCACTGTAAGGTATCAGTACTTTTACTCAAGTATGGTTTTCAGGTACTCTTTACTCCTCTGAACTTATTTATTAAAAAGAAGTCTGATGAACCAAAAAAAGCAGCACCGTTCATTGCTCCTCACTCGTGAAGGACTTTCTTTGTTGAATTATTCTGCCCGGTTTTATGTGTTGGCACAGTGCTCCTTTCTGGACAATGCCACTCTAAAATCAATTTACTGGATGTTTAGTTTTGTTAATTATCTAGTTGTGTGTATATAAGCCCACTGAACAGTTTTCTCTGTTCAGTATTCAATGTTGTCAGTGTTAGATGTGTGTTTATCCTGCGTATTTTCCTGATTTATTAAAAATAACTATTCTTTCTGCTTCGTGCCTTGTAGTTCTATACCGTGACAAAAATGGGAAGGTTTTTTATATAGTAGATTTGATGTCATTTAATATATTTTATTTTTTATAATATATATATATATTAGTATTCATGAATCTCTAGTAAAATTCTGGTAAAAAGAACATTGTATATAATAATATATACAGTTACCTTTATATACAATTGCTCACATTGAGATACGGGGCTGTTTTGATAAAAGCTGTTTTTATAAAGTGTCATAAAAACACTTTGTAATTCTTCGTAATTTTTTTTACATTGTACGTTGCAAGCTCTGTGTGAAGTCATTGATCAGTGACGTGTTTTATACCACAATTTTTTTATCTTATCAAAATTTGAATTATTTAATATCTGAGGACTCAAATCATGTTAAAGCCCTTCCCACTCAAAGCATAAATACGTCATAGCAGTCACAGTCACCATGACAATAACCGTCCCTCTCTCAGTGCCTTTATCGCCTACTCGTTTTCTGATCTCCCTCCATCTCTGTGTTATGAGCAGGCGCTGTTTGTGTGCCTGTGTGTGTGTGTGTGTGTGTGTTTGAGGGAGTGAATAGAGCTGAATGGCTTTGAATGGCCAGTCTGTCAGGTCACCTGTAGACAGTGATGGTGGAAGAAGGCTGCGGGCTGAGCCAGAGGGGATTTCTGAAGGAGCCTGAGTGCCCTGATTCACTCTTAATCATTGAAAGCCATCACCATGCACCACAGAGACCTGTTCTGCCTCTTTCTCAAACAAAATGGCTAAAAGCATTCCACTGACACACAAACACACATGCAAACACATGGATAATAAAACCATGAAGTTGGTCTATGTGGATACTTTAGGTGCTGCATGTTCTATATTGATTCAGAGTCGTAACCACATGTTCTTTTTCAAAATGTTAGTTGATCAATATGGGTTTTCAATGGCTGATTCATTACCCTCATGTTCTGTTTGTGGTCTGAGATGCCAATACAATTTTAATAGGTAACATTTGATTGTTCCAGCAGCTGATACTTTATTCTGATTTTTAACTTCAGATTCAATTGAACTAATAAAATATTTATTTTATATTATTTTAGATATATAGCATAAAATAATATAGCATATTTATTAATTATTATCAAAAAAAGGAAATTTTATTAATTATTATAAAAAAATGTTTTTAATTTTATTAATATATTAAATATTCAATCATGTCATTATATGTATTTGCAAGTAAAAATGGTGATATTTGTAGACACGGATGCACTCCTGACGGAGTGAGAGGATAATTTATTTTATATATTTTTCTAAATAAAATACATATATAAGTGTGTTTTTGCTGTGATCAAATTGAACCTGAGTAGAAATGGATACCAGTTACATATTTGAGAATTTCATGATAGTTTTATGATTAAACAGAGGGTTAATGTTTCAGTATCTTTCAGATGGGTTTTGATTCGGTTCAAGGAGCACATCAAAAGAATTTGAATGGAAAATAAGAGGTTGGTTTTATTTTAAATTATGTAAATCATGGGGATCTCTGGAACCCCCAAAATAAAGACTTTAATCTCAACAGAAAATAGGGGTTAAGTATTTCATTTGGTATTTCATTTTAACAGTTACTTTATGTTTTAACAGTACTGTGCATTGATATTAGCTACAGAGAAGTATCAGTATTGCTTAAAACGGAAACATTTTAAACGCCTTTAATGCAGAGGAGAATGTGACAGCATGTGTCAGAATGGTTTCCCCCTACATAGGGCACATGTATTTGGTACGATAAACCTCTTCATTAGCCGGTCACATGTTACGCCCAAGGGCAGAAACGTTATTTTTGTTCATTTGTCATCTTGAGCACACAGCCGAGTGAACGGGTTGTCAGTGAATGCACAAGAAGGCATACATACGTGCACACACACACACACACACACACATATACATAACAAGCAGCTTACTAGGACTGTGCTCATTGACCTGATAAATGCATAAGAAAATCCAGCAAAATAATTACACCAAGACACATATATTTTCGTATTTACACAAACAAATGGACTCCTGTGTTGTGTGTATTTGTATGCACTACAACACATGTTTGCAAAAAAACAGACTAATGGTATTTTACTCTCTCTCTCTCTCTCTCTCTCTCTCTCTCCTCTGCTCTCTGTTCTTCATGGCTGCAGGAACATTTCGAGGTGTCTGTAAGAAGATTGACCACTTTCCGGAGGATGCAGATTATGAGCAGGATGCAGCAGAGTATTTACTACGTAAGTCTGTCAAAACACCACACATCAGGGGCATTTTCTCTGAGGAGCCGACGCACCTCTTCAAAATAAATTAGATGAGAAAATAATCGACTACGAAAAAATTTTTTTTTTTTCAAAAATACTGTGTAAATCACTCATTTTTCAACTCATTGTCCAACAGTGATACCAGCAGATAAAGAGGGAGGCAGTCTCTCTTTTAGCTCTGTTTGGGTCTCTGAGATCCTATAGCATGACATAAAAGTGAAGGCCGGGGGAAGGTAAATTACAGGCGATAAGTCATTTGAGGAGACGCAGTGCCTCCGCGTCACTGTGATTGGCTGATCGTGTTATCAGTGTGATAATGCCTATCATGGCCCACAAATTGCCTTAATGGGTCAAAATGCTAGTAATTGTTTAATTACAAACAACTCGCCCACTCTGACATCATCACTGTCCTGTCTGAATAAAAATTAACTTAATTAGTTGATTTTTAGTAAATGCTTTTTCAGGTGCACCTTCATGCCTGCTACCATTTTATGAGAAGGTCTCTGTTATGAATGATAATAATAATAGCTGAACAATTAGTTGAAAAAAAAAAGATACACAAAATATGATTGTTACTGTATTTTTTGGAGTTACCCTTTTTAAGTTATATAAAAATGCATAAATGTTATTTATTATGTATGTTGGTTTTATTGAAAAGTGTCACTATTAGTCAAAGGTTTGGGGTCAGTGAGATTTTTTAATAAAAGAAATTCTTTTACTCAGAAATGATCCATTAAATTGATCGAAAGTAACAGTAAAGATTTATAATGCTACCAAAGATTTATATTTCAAATAAATGCTGAACTTTAAAACTTTCTTTTCATCAGAGAATCTTGGAAAAACAAGATAATATTTATAATAATAAGAAATGTTTCTTGAGCATCAAATTGGATCATGTGACACTGAAGACTGGAGTAATGATGCTGAAAACTCAGCTTAATAATAGATTATATATTAAAATATATAACAATAGAAAATAGTTATTCCACAATATTACTGTTTTTACTGTAGTTTTGATCAAATAAATGCAGTGAGCATAAGAGACCTCTTTCAAAAATATTAAGAAATCTTAATGACTCCAAACTCTTGAACGATAGTAATATTGTAGCACACAATATTATTATAGAATTGGCTGTGTACTGATAAACGCTGTTCCCATCAACCATATAAACATCAAATGACACATGAATTGACTAAAAACTCAAACCCAGAGAGAGAAGTTTCAGAAGTCCACCACACACACAGTCACATCTCACCGTCTCACAATCACCCAGACTGATGATATGCATAGAGAAGGGTCATATTGGTGAGATGGATTTTTCTTGTTTAGCCCTGCTGGGTTTCTTTAGTTTTTGCAATGACCTCCACACTTTTTACCATCTTATAGATTAGGTGCAGCATGTCTTGAAATTGCTTGGTGACTGGAGCCGAACAAAGTAGATGCACGCATTCAAGCATGTCATGGTTTATGCTTAGTGATAAATCATGCTTACCCACAAGCCTTTACACTGTCATGGTCATTTGGTTGTACTATTTAAGTGACATCTTCTTTAACCGGCTCCCCTATGTAAATTCGTACATATTCTTGGAATATGTTTGTTCTCTCAGTTGTGTGTTTTTACTTGCGTGTTACATAATTACATAATTTATGATGAGGCGTCCAGCAGATTTCTGTGATTATGAATCTCTGCTGCAGTGCATACAGTGACACGTTAAAAGGATAGTTTACCCAAAAATTTAAATGTTTTCATTATTTATTCATCCGCATGTTGATCCAAACCTGTATTCTGGATTTTTCCTGTGGAACACAGAAGTAAAACATTGAGGAATCCTTATGCATGAATGAACATCACTGAGAAAACTACTGCTACCTTGATGGTGCATCAATCGGGACCCGTCTTTTATTTAACTTTTATTTGTTTTAACCCAACCACATTTATTTATTTATTTATTTTCAATTAAAATTGCAGGGGGAAAAAAATCAAGAAATTACCAGTGGTTTTCTCAGTGACATCCATTCATCAAAAGCAGGCAAATCAATCTTGTGTAATTTAAATAAATATGTGTGGAGAGGGAATACTCACAATGCTGCTAATGACCCATAAATACACCCTGGACATCAGTAATTAGACCTTTTACATTATCAGGCATTTAGAGGTGCAATTCTAAATTATAAAGTTATTTGCATAATAATGATTTAATGATTATATTTTTTGAATTTTATACACTTTTGACAGATATACCAGTCAAGTGTGGGCAAATGATAGCCAATTATAGGGGTTATGCATTCTACTGAAGTGTACCATGGACCATAGGTTAAGCCCCCTAGTGGTCCTCTCGTATAGATTACTTTCTAGTCACACTGAAACTGAAATGTAGGGTGAGGACTTGTAGGTTTAAGGTGACTAAGAGTGTTTTCACATGAACCAAACCCAGGTCAGTTAAAGGGAACCAGAATTTAAAAGGGGACTCTGAACCTGAAAAGAGAGGTGGTCTGAGTATGGTTCATTTGTGGGTCCTTTTAGGAGGGTCTGAGATCATTTAGTGTGTTCTCATATACATCTGCATAAGACCACTTGGAGTGCGCAAACGAACTAGGAAAAACAGCCTAAATCTTGTGAGAAGTCTGACATGCATCACCAGAGAGAAGTCTGTCGCTTGACCGAAAGATCAAATTATAACATTTTGATTAGAAATTGAAAATAAACATATATGAATCATTCACAATAAATTCTATAACATGCATTTTTAGAATAGATAGGGTGACTTTTTATTTCATGTTGACTTTAAGGTGCTTTTTTTTATGTTTATCAATTGGTGATTATATTGTCGCTGTCAGGCAGAAATCTCCATATTTTGTCGTTTTTATTATATACTATTGGTCACCCTTTACATCTGTCTGTGGAATTTGCAATTATTTAACCAGTGAAAAGTATTAAAAAGGGCTTGTGACTGAACCTCATAACTCCATTAGGTCCTCAAACTGTCAGTCAAACCTTTTATTAACTCCACCCGCCTCTATCATCAATGAAGTGCCGCACACAGTTTGGACTGTCTCTGCTTGTTTGCAGTGCATGGGTAAATAAAAAATAGTTTGTCTGAATAAGAACAGCATTTTCTTTACTCAGGAAACAATATATATATATATATATATACACACACACTCATATATATTTTGGGGTGTAACGGTACATGTACTATTCATCCCAAACCGAACAGTATACAGATGTCACGGTTCGGTTCATGCAGTTATATGACAAATACAGTCAATCACTGGCGATCCACACTCCAGTCCAGAAGGGGGCACACACGGTAATGCAACACTGTTTGCTAACAGCCACAACAGGAAAAAGAGGAGAAGAAGAACATTGCATGCGTCTTGCTGCACACACAGACAAAAAAATATACTTTGAAAAACTCTCGACTGTTCATGAAACGGAGCAGAACGTGGAAATTTAGTGTAGGAGGGCTTAAGCTTTGAATGTTTAAATGTACTTTTAGTGTAGCAAATTGTAACTCTCCAAATGCACAAGTTTTTTTTTTATTATTATTATTCTGTTTAATTTGTACTTTTATAACACAAGATGCTTTTCAGTTTTGTAGCTGATTGTGAACAAATACCATTTGTTTTTTTATCAGCCCTGCAAAAAATATGACCTATGCAAGAGTGGAAAGGAGGAAGGCTAAAGGAGGCTGTGGTGTACCAACTACCTCAGGGGGGACTAAATGCTGCTAGGTGGAACAAACTGTGATTTGCACTACTGTCTGTTCAAAATAAATGAAAAGAAACCTAGCATTGTGGATTTGTTGCTTTTTCTGATAACACTTTAGTTTAGGGTCCAATTTTCACTATTAACCCCTTAGCATTTCTGTAAAATTTCTAAAACGGCTAAAAAAGGCATTACCAAAGTAAATTACATACTGTTCTTGAACCATTTATTTGCATGGTTTTGGTCTCTTTTGAAAGGTATGTGTACCAAGGGCAGTGCAGTGAAATGCCAACAGGTTAACTAGTTGTTTATTAGCAAGCATATTAGTAAGATTTTGGCTTAAAGGGATAGTTCACCCAAAAATGAAAATTTGATGTTTTTCTGCTTACCCCCAGCGCATCCAAGATGTAGGTGTCTTTGTTTCTTCAGTAGAACACAAATGATGATTTTTAACTCCAACCTTGCCGTCTGTCAGTCAAATAATGGGAGTGAATGGGAACTTGGATCAATAAGAGTCGAAAAACCTTGCACAGACAAATCCAAATTAAACCCTGCGGCTCGTGACGACACATTGATGTCCTAAGATACGAAACGATCAGTTTGTGCGAGAAACCGAACAGTATTTATATTATTGTTTACCTCTAATACACCAATATATAGATAGATAGATAGATAGATAGATAGATAGAAGTTGATGAAAATGCAATGCAATGCACTTACTGCCATTCTAATGACGGACAAAACACTTATGTCGACAGTCGCTTGTCAAGAAACTCGTAACTCCATTTGAGCTTGATTTTGGTAAAATGGTAATACTATAATGACACATGCACATGTCTGACCATATATATAAAGCCACAATATCAACTTGGACAACACAGTGTTTAATTATTTTATTTATATTTAAAAAAAAAAAAAAAATCCATTTCCAGAAAAGTAGCAGTTTTAGACATACAAGGTTTCCATCTGACAGCAACAATGTGCTGTTGTTGTATGTAGAGAGTGAAACTTCTTTAGAATAAAATTCTTCTTTGTGTTCTATGTGAAGAAAAACGTAAGCATTTGGGTTTGGAATGACAAGAGAGTGAGTAAATAATGGCAGCAATGTAATTTTTCATTTTTTGGGTGAACTACCCGTTTAATAAAAAGTCCAACAGCAGCCTTCCACTCTGGAGATTTATGGAGAGACTGATGTGATGTGAGATCTTACCGCATGTAAACAACAAACCACAGCAAGCGAGGTTTCTGCCAATAACTATTTACACTAGACGTCTTAGACTGAAGTTTCACAGGAGATGAGTCTAGCGTGATCAGTGTCGGCATGACTGTGCAAACCAAAAATACAGACATCCTACCCAGACTTTAAAAGGCAACAAAGAGAGAAAACAGGAGACCAGAGGCATAGTTTGAAGCTTTGTGTTACAGCTCCTTTCGCTGCTCTGTTTATATTGATATTTTGCCATGACATTCACAGTAAACAATGCCGTGAAATACATTCATGAGCGCTATAAAAATATACACTTGTGAGCAGCTGATTATGAAGGGAAATGCAGTCAAAATGGTTCATTTCTCTGCCTCTGATTCTCTCGATCTTTATCTGTCTCTCTCACAGCGTACTTTAGTTACCCTTGAGATGGCTGTCTCTCCCTATGAGCATTGTTCTAATTTCTCTGTTATTCATTTGAAGCAGAGGGCCGTGTCCTCTGGCCTAACATGCACTGCATGCGAGTTCAGATGGGCATTTCACATTCTGCCCTGCACATCTTTGTGTACAAAATGCCCACCGCACAGACTTCAGGGGATTTGCTAGGCTGATAACCTCGACTTGTTAGCCAGAGAGGCCCATCCATCCAGTTTTCAAACTGGACGTCTCAGCCAAGCACAAATAAATGTTTAAGTCATCCCACAGAGGTATTGCCCTACGTAGATCTTACCTGTCAGCGAGCCGATGGACCCATCAAGGACGCAGATGTCATCCCTTTTGTTGCATGCTAATGCTCTGTACAATCCTCTTCAATAAATATCTCCCGTTTCCAGCTGTAATTAAGCACGGCTCGGCCACTGATCCATTTTTCAAGGATGGCAGGAAAATTGGATGATGGAGGAGTATTTTGTCTTCCCCTGGGCACCAATATATTAATGAGGTGTGCCATGGGAGACTGCTGATCCACTGAGAAGAGAGAGAAATGAAGGAGAGGGAAGGAGAGTGACATTTGTTATAAAAAGACAATGAAACCATATAGTGCACTTGCCTTCATAAACAACTGACCCCATATGATCATCAGTGAATGCACATTTGTTTAATGCTCAAACATTTAAAGTCATGTATTCTTTTATCATTGGCAGTTCATAAATGGAAAAAGCAAAGATCTTTGCTCGTTACTCCACTTTTCAGAATTCATAATTTAAGAATTGGCTTCCTTTAATCTATGAAGATGAACTGAATAGGCCCCACATGATATTGAATGGAAATTTCGATTGGTATGACAGGAAAAGGAATAAATGAACTGAAAACACAGAGGGACTTCATAAACATGGTTATACTATTACATAATTACGTCATTAATTTTGACTTATTTCTCTCTCTCTCTCTCTCTCTCTCGCTTTTGGCTGGCATATAGCCCTGCAAAATGTCCACCACATTGTTTCAGATATCTAAAAAAACTCGAGGCAATTTAGAGCATCCTTGAAAAAGAATTGTTCCTCTGCCATAAATGTATTAATTTATTATTTATAAAGAAAAAAGTTCATTTACGGAATATACACTGTAAACCCTAACGCTCAAAATAATGAATTGGTTTGAGTAGGGCAAACTCAAATTAAACAAAAAATTTGTTGAATCAAATGAACTTTTATGAGTATTTCAAACTTTCTTTTGAGTTCACGAAACTGACACATTTTAAGTAATCTGAATTGTTTCATTGTTTTGAGTTTTGTGAACTTGCTTTTATTTAGACAAACTTAAATTTACCTGAAACTGGGCTGGGATTTCTATTTCTCAGCATGCCTTGCCATGACACTCGAAAGGGAGAATAAATACTAAAATTAAGTGTTAATCTTCAAGATACTCAGGAATTTTCAAGTTAGGAGTAATTAAAATGTACGAGTACAAAATTAAAACCTGTCAGTTCTGCTTACATAAACTTTGAATTTCTTAACTTAAAAAAATTTATGTAACTGATTACCTAATTATTATTATTTTATTTTTTTTAGTTTTGACAACTTACTTGTGTTTACAGTGTATACAAATTAAGTTCAACTAGATGGTATTTTATTGATTTGTTAATATATGTTTCTGGAAAGTAATACATACTGTGTACTGTGTATGAAAAGATTTTTATGAGCAATTCATACTGAAAAATCTAACATTTTTAAAACGCTTTAACTTTTATAAGAATTTCATTTCTATTCTAAATTGGACAAGGAATTAAATTGGCATTCTAAATTCATTCTGTCAGCAATGCATATAAGTCTGACAGTGTAACACTTCTTTACAGTGCATCCAAAACGGTTCAGTGATTTGCATTGTTTTTATAAAGAGATTTACATAGCTATCATTGTTTTGTTGTATATATATAAACATCACTGTCAATTGTATTGCATGTATGCAGTAAAGGATAATGTAAAATTTCAGAAAAAAAGCTAAACTGATGCATTTTCCTATCACATTCACTGGTTATTTCATCTGTGGACATGACTGCCTCTCTTGTTCCAAAATATTTATTTCTTAGAGGAGAAGCGCTCAGAAGGGCAAATGCTGCAGCGCTGCGGTATGCATAGCAATAGAGTACTGATAAGGGCAGTCAACTAGGCTATTGACATTGATCCTGACACTCTCAGACGCCCCTCCTTTAGCTTTTATCCTGTTTCTGAAGAGGCTGATCAAGCTTGATCTGAGGCAGAGTGAAGGAGCGAGGAGTTCAGCCAGTCTGAGAAGCCCCATGTGTGCTGCATTTTGTGATGCAGAACTGTCCGCAAATAATTGGATGGAAGTGCGAGGCATTTTGGACAGATGCTGTCTGTTGCAGCGCTCAAATCTGCGACGACTTAACTAAACACAGGCGTTCTTTTGGCAGAGCACCATAGGATGGCTCACTCGGGAAGGAACCTTCAAATGCGGGGTTATTAGACCAAAATAGGCCCTATACCTCTGTGGTGCTTTTTAATTCTCTTAACATCTATGAAAGAAGAGCAGACGAGACAGTCTTATTTATACCTTAAATGCAAAAACCTCCCATAGGTTTATAAAATAATTATTTTATAACCTCCCATAAAATAATTATGTCAGTTAATCTTAAAGGGATAGTTTAAAAAAATGTAATTATCAATTCAGCATCATGTTGTTTGAAACATTTGGGTTTTTGGGGGTTTTTTTTCAGCCCAGGCTCATTAGAAAAACGAACCTATTGGAACATTTCTGCAAAATGAAAATATGTAGCGCTATGTACGTTTTGGGGCAGTTTCCATGTGAAATGTTTACTGGTGTGGTGCTAAATGCGTGTTCAGTTTTTTCTGAAATAGATGAATGTGAATATGGTATGTTTTTATTACGTTGGTTTTTTACGTATTACTGCAGTTCTGATTTGAAATGTCCTATAGCTTAAAGGGTTAGTTCACACAAAAATTATCCCATGATTTACTCACCCTCAAGCCATCCTAGGTGTATATATCTTCTTTCAGACGAACGCAATCAGAGATATATTTAAAAATATCCTTAACCTTAGTCCTCCAAGGTTTATAATGGTTGTGAATGGGGGGCCACGTTTTGTTTTGTACACAACAATGCATCCATCCATAAAAAAAGTAATCCATACGACTCCAGGGGGTTAATAAAGGCCTTCTGAAGTGGAGCGTTTTTGTAAAAAAAAAATATCCATATTCAAAACTTTATAAATTCAAATATCTAGCTTCCGGTGGACGCCCCTACGCAGAATGCGCAAGTCGATTTGCGGCGGAAGAGTATCCTTTGACCTGACGCACAACATATATAATGACGAACGCGGAGGCGCAGAGGATAGAGTAAAACAAATCACCAGTCACGGATTATAAGCCTAAAATGATAATTTTTAAAGAGAAATTTCTGAGGATTTCGATAGAAGAGGAGCTTAAATTTGTTGCGCAGCTCTTTGTTTGAACCATGGGAGGCTTCTAAGCTTACAATACTCCTACATCCTGCGTCATACATTGTATCAAAGGATAACTCATTTGGCGCAAATCGACTTTCGCATTCTGCTTCCGCTGGAGCTAGTTATTTGAATTTATAAAGTTTTAAATATGGATACATTTTTTTTTTTACAAAAACACATCGACCTTTATTAACCCCCTGGAGTCTTATGGATTACTTTTTTTATGGATGGATGCATTATTTTTTTTCTTCAAAACGCGGCACCCCAGAACTTATTGGACCCCACTCAAAAGATATTGACTCCACTTTTAATCCCTTCTGTGATAAGTGTCCGGACCAACAACTTGGATCCTTTTTCCGTATGATGTGGGAATGTGAAAAAGTTCAAAAACTTTGGAAGGAGGTATGTGCTATTTTATCAAAAATGATTCAATGTCCTATACCGATGAACCCCTCTGTATTATTACTGAATGACGACTCTCAGTTGAATTTCTCTAAGCTGCCAAAAATTGTCTGGCTGGCCGGTTTAACATCTGCGAAAAAACTGCTAGCACATCACTGGCTTCCACCTCATTCCATGGATGTATACAAGTGGTTGTTTCAACTTCGGGACATTATAATGTTGGAATTATCCACGGCTCGTGTGAACTTGGCACAACTCTCTAGATTAAAGATTTGGACTAGAAAAGATATCCAAGTATATTGCACAGTAGTAATGTTCAGGACTCAGAATGACTACCTTAATACTGTATTTTTCCCCATTTTTTATTTATTTATCTAGTTTTATGATTCCTGTGGCTTTGTTTTTCTGTTAACGTTTCCATGCATTATGTACCCCATTGTACAGAGACCGCTGGGTTACGTTGGATGGAAGGGGGGGAAGGGGAGGAAGGGAGGGTGGATTGGTATGTGTTTTCATGCTTTTGTTTGTTGTAAAAAATGCAATAAAAATAAAAAATAAAAATGCGGCACCCCATTCACAACCATTATAAACCTTGGAGGACAAAGGATATTTTTAAATATATCTCTGATTGTGTTTGTCTGAAAGAAGATAGTCATATACACCTAGGATGGCTTGAGGGTGAGTAAATCATGGGATCATTTTCATTTTTGGATGAACTATCCCTTTAATGCTCCATTACGTTTTAAAATAACGTACCACCAACATTACACCTAAACCTACCCAATAGTGTTATCAAAAGCAAATGTGACATAAAAAGCATTAGTAATCATGCCATTTTAGCTTGTTTTTGAGTTCTCATCTTTGTAGGAGCCCCGGACATGACATGCAGGAAAAAAATAGTGCGCACGATTTAAATTTGTTTTCTCGATTTACTAAAACGTGCACACGATTTACTATTTCGTTTGCTCGATTTATAAATCATGCACATGTAAATTTGGTGAATTGAGGGAATGAATTAGTAGCCTAAGTCGTGCGCACAATTAAATTTTTTTACATTTTTGAGCTCTTTTATCGTGAATCATGTTTCACGGGATTCATATTTCGTACCCAGTTTTCGCATCCTACAGCTGAG
The DNA here is from genome assembly GCF_018812025.1 of Megalobrama amblycephala. Classification (NCBI taxonomy): domain Eukaryota; kingdom Metazoa; phylum Chordata; class Actinopteri; order Cypriniformes; family Xenocyprididae; genus Megalobrama; species Megalobrama amblycephala. The sequence goes on from NC_063044.1 coordinate 44,894,759, forward strand.
CTACGTCAGAAAAGCGAAACATATGGAGCTGGTTAAGCGATGCAAAGTCCAAAATATATTTGTTTACAAATCATGCACTTCATTTTAAAAAAATTAAAAAAAGTTTTGAGATAGTAACATAATATTGTGCAAGGAGACAAGGTAATCTTACCTTGTAATCATAACTGTGTATGAAAACAATTAAAAGTGCTTGCTGTTTTACTGCCTCTAAAGTGTTCATTTTTGTTAGAAAATGCAGTGATATGTATATTGGTACATATTTTGCATTTTGCAAAAATGTTCCCACAGGTAGCCTACGTTTTTCCATGAGATCAGATTGCAGCTTTTCAGTTGAACTGAACCCCCCCCATACAGCAAAATCAAATGTGAGAGATCATTCTATATATCCTAAAGGCTGCATTCTGCTGCTGAATATAAAATATAGTTCCATGTGAACTGTATTGTAAAAGTGGTAATCTGCAATTATTTCCATAAGGAGTTAATTCCCCCCGCCCCCTCCTTTTTTTTTTTTTTTTGTGATGTTAAACAATACTTTTAGAATTTTTTCTAAATTACTAGATTTATTTTTTTGTGATGTTTGCATTCGATTCGAATTCAGAACCAGAATAATCTATTTTCTAAATAATCAATTTAAAGGTGCCCTAGATTCAAAATTTGAATTTACCTCGGCATAGTTGAATAACAAGAGTTCAGTACATGGAAAAGACATACATTGAGTTTCAAACTCCATTGCTTTCTCTTTCTTATGTAAATCTCATTAGTTTAAAATACTTCCGGAAAACACGCGGATCTCAACATAACACCGACTGTTACGTAACAGTTGGGGTGTACGCCCCAATATTTGCATATGTCAGCCCATGTTCCCAACATTATGAAAGGCATTAGACAAGGGCAGCCAGTAATGTCTGGATCTGCACAGGTGAATCATCAGACTAGGTAAGCAAGCAAGAACAACAGCGAAAATGGCAGATGGAGCAATAATAACTGACATGATCCATGATAGCATGATATTTTTAGTGATATTTGTAAATTGTCTATCTAAATGTTTCATTAGCATGTTGCTAATGTACTGTTAAATGAGGTTAAAGTTACCATCGTTTCTTACTGAGTTCACAGAGACAAAACTGTCGTTATTTTCATTATTAAACACTTGCAGTCTGTATAATTCATAAACACAACTTCATTCTTTATAAATCTCTCCAACAGTGTAGCATTAGCCATTAGCCACGGAGCATATAGCCTCAAACTCATAGAGAATCAAATATAAACATCAAAATAAATACTTTACTCACATAATTCGAAGCATGCATACAGCATGCATGACGAACATCTTGTAAAGATCCATTTGAGGGTTATATTAGCTGTGTGAACTTTGTAAATGTGCTGTAATATAATCGAGAGCTCGTGTGACAGGGAGCACGCGAATTAAAGGGGCGGCGCGCTGAAAAAATTAGTGCATAGTTAATGATGCCCCAAAATAGGCAGTTAAAAAAAATAATTTAAAAAAATCTATGGGGTATTTTGAGCTGAAACTTCACATTCAGGGGACACCTTAGACTTATATTACATCTTGTGAAAAAGCATTCTTGGGCACCTTTAATCATAAACTGTGTCATTCACATAAAAGTGTATATTATGAGTCTCCCTCTGTACTTTTTACAGTGACACTAATTTGATTGGGTTTGCTTGTGTCTCCCTCAGGAGCGGTGAGAGCGTCCAGCATCTTCCCCATCATGAGCGTTGGGCTTCTGTTCATGGGAGGTTTGTGTGTAGCTGCCAGTGAGTTTTACAGGAGCAGACACAATGTCATCCTCAGTGCTGGAATCTTCTTTGTCTCTGCTGGTAAGAGATTAAACCCACTGCATCAGTGCTAGCACTCTCAATCTGTTTATATTTTTAGCTTTAGCATATTTCAGTCTTACCACAGTCAACTGTCCAATCCAGGGTTTACCCACATAATAGAGAGTATCGTTGGGTTCAGAATACAGCATGTTGAAAATGGATTAGTTCACAGGCAGGTTAGGATGTCGTTCTCCCCGTAGACTCTGCAGATCTGTGTTGACTTCCCAGATTAACTCTGATTATTGACAAAGGAAATGGATGGGCCGGCTAGAGCAGTGTAAACAAACAGCAGGCCAGCATATTGACCCACTGCTGTAGTTCTGGCTTGGAAAGGGGTGACAGACGGGGATCCTCAAACAGAACTGCATGTTGGTCAAATATTTAGAGAAGGCCCCATTAGGACCTCATGAGCACACAAATGAGCCCAACTCCCTCCGTTAGAACCGAATTATGATGAATCAATCTTCGTGATTGCAGCGAACGCTCTGCCGATGACTGAGCGTTGCTTTGTACACAACAATGTGCTTCGAATCGCCTCATCCTATTGGTTATGATCTAAATATTCGACAGCAAACTGGTAATTATTTATCCTCCAATATGATGGAGATGATAAAAAGCTAATTAAAATGTTTCAATTGTTCTTTTTTTTTTCTTTGTTCCGCATGGCTGATAAGCGATGCATTCTTGTGTAATGATACGGAATGATGAGCCACAGCTGCGTGCTGAGCCGTAACTCTCTCACTCTCTCGCCCTCTCCTCTGCTTTTCCTCTTCACGCAGGCCTAAGTAACATCATCGGCATTATCGTGTACATATCCGCCAATTCAGGTGACCCGGGCCAGAGCGACTCGAAGAAGAGCTACTCGTACGGCTGGTCTTTCTACTTCGGCGCCCTGTCCTTCATAATGGCCGAGATGGTGGGCGTGCTCGCCGTGCACATGTTCATCGAGAAACACCGGAAGCTGCGTGCCAAGTCCCGCACCGAACTGATCAAGAAATCGGCCTTCAGTCGCATCCCCAGCTACCGCTACCGCTTCCGCCGGCGTTCCAGCTGCCGCTCCAGCGAGCCCGCCTCTCGTGACGCTTCGCCCATGGGCAAGAGCGGGTACACGGGCCCCGCTGCGGCAGACATCTCCATGTACACCCTGTCCAGGGATCCCTCCAAGGCGGCAATGGGTGCCTTGCTCAACTCCGAGAGGGAGTTTTTGCAGGCTCACAACTCCAACGCTAAGGACTTCAAAGATGCGGCCAACAGGAGGACCACTCCAGTCTGAGAGAGTCTAAGCACAGAGGAAGTGCCATGGCCAAGACGTTACAACCACAGACTTGAGCTGGACCCCAGCAGGAAGAAGAATTCACTTGAGGCCTGCAGGGCTATAACCCTCTTTCTATAACAGTATATATAAATATAGATGGTAATTGTTAGATCATTGGTGCTTCCTTTTAATCCTCATTTTTCAGTCACTGTTTCTGTCGTTTCACCTGAGTCACACATCCCTCCCCCTAAGGGCTACTCGAGTAGAATGCTAGTCCTTTCCTCAATGTCATTTATTTTGTGATTGAAGTTCCTGAAGTGCACAAAGGTAGCCCAGCGAAACTGTGAAGCCCTCTAAGGGGGAGGATTGTTACGCTTCTGACAGATGAACCGAAAGGCTGTTCCGATACTCGCCTTATGCACAGCTCAGTAGCCCATAGCTGTGAGTGCCGCCTCACACTCACAAGATTGTATACATTGTTGGTTTCTCTCCCAGGTCGGAAATTGAGCCCACAACTCGTGCCACTGTCTAATGCTGATCACCCCCCACTCATCCCACCTACTACACACTGCCCACGAGCTACTTGGCCGGGCTCTGCATGCCATCCACACAGTTTTTTTGTTTGTTTTTTTACGTTTACTCCCAATGTTTCCATTTCAAACACCCCAGATTCCCCTGCATAAACTTTTATAACAGGGTTAAAGTGCGTGTTATTAAATATGATCTTTTAGCCCACCAAAGTTTTTTGGTATTACATTGTTTTCATTGAGATTTAAAAAAAATAATACATAGCGAAAGGTTTCCTGTGAGATATCCTTGATAAGAGATTTATTGGAGGCCCTTGTGCTTATTAATATGGATATTGTGGTCATTATTGCTGTAGAGTTTTCCTCACCTGTTAGCGAAGAAAAGCAGTTGGCTGCCAAATGTAGATTTCTTAATTGTGTATAGTTGAAATATTTTTAGAGCAAATATTGTCATACATTTACCAAAAGATGGGCATCAAGAGTCAAAAGGAACTGCCCTGAGTACTTGGATCCTTCACATATCATGAATAGACAAGCCTCTAAATAGACTGATGGGATTTTCAGGTTCCAGTCCAAACACAGTAACAACACAACAACAAACGCTACGCTTATGAACATGCAACACCTCTTTGAAAAATATATACTGCTCATTCTATCTACGTTAACGCTACATTGAAGCTATACTGAACTTAACTACAAAATATAAATGTATACTGTACTTTAGTTGCTTAGTTAATGTTATCAATACCATACTGATGAATATAAACTCCAAGGGCTTTTGGTTTTCATACAAGGGCTTTAATGAAGTTTAGCCAACAGATCTGCCCTTAAAATAGTTCAATTGAAAGAACATTTCTTTACCTAACAATATACATGTATGCAAAACACATCCAGACGTAATGATATAATGAATACAGTAAGTTTTCCTTTGCATCTGTCACAATTATTAATCCACGTGTCAGTTAGGTAGAAATGGAAGTAGATCCTGAAACATCTATAATAGCGTAGTTTTTCCACCTCATTTCAGAAGCCCCAAAAGCTGATATGCATGTACTTTAGCTTTCAGATTCATGCAAGCCAGTCGCTCATCCTCAGTTTTATTTTATTCAGCTTACTGGAGTCATGCTAGAGATCTCACTGCCGCCTCACTGGAAATATTACTGTAAATGTTGCCTTTTGTTTGGATCCACTTTATGTTGTGAAATCGTGCTGTTCTGGGTCCAAAACTAAGTGTTTCATATTTGAAGGAGTGCTTTCGGCACAGTTGAACAGTTTAACCCTTCAAGTCTCTCTCAGAGCACCTAGTGCCTGTCTCTTCTGCCTACTCCGAGCACCCATCGCTTTCGCTCGCTTGCTCCTTCATCTCCATCACAGTCTCGCATCAGCTCCTCTTTACCAGGACTGTTATTGCTCAGCCAATCACACCCATAGAGTCTTAGGCCCTGTCACTCACCACTTAGGCCTGCAACATTGTGTACGTGACCTCTCAACAAAAACAGCAGTCTCAGCTTGATACATGCTGTAGAAAAAAAGCACACCTTTTAAATACAGTAGTTTACATCAATAAAGATAATAGTCGGCGAGATATTTAAAGATTTAGAAAAAATAAAGTCAGTTTTAAGAATGCCAACAATGCACTCTTTGTCTTCTTCCCAAAATGTGTGCAAACTGACCGTCAGATTTTGAAATAATACACAAACAATGTTTTGGTTCAAAATCAGGGATGGAAGAATATTAAAGTCAACATGAAATCAAAATTGACCCAATTTACTTTCTTAATTCACATTAAAGGTCTTATCGGTGCACGTTATTTAAAAAAAAAAAAATTTCATGAAAAGGTAATAACTTGCTTTGTAGTGCTCCAGACTAAACAAATACTACTATGACATTACAATTGCGCCTAACTAAACAATGACAATATGAAACATTTCAATACCTTGTGTTGCAATAAAATTCTGTTGTTAATATGTGTTTTTAATTAGAAGTGATGGTTCCTAGTTAATTTTGAATTGGGACAATAAAAAAATGACTCACAGTTCAGTGAAGTAATGAGTTCAGGGTTGTTTCATGAATCTTTTTATTCAAAATGAACCATTTTATAAGAGTAATTTGCTCATGAATGAAACATCACGGCTCTTTCTGTGAATGAAACTTGATGCCGACTCTACATTTTCCATTGTAGAGTAATGCAGTATTTGAACTTTTTTCGGCTAGATTGTATGTATGCAGCTGCCTGACCAGTTGTGATGTATTTTAATTAAAACTGTGAGGACAAGGTTAGAATTACCAATCTTTCCCAACAAAATTTTTTGTAAAATGGGCATAATAATTATGTCAGAAATAATGATTAATTTTGTTGATTAGCTCTAGAAAACCTACTATGCTTTTCTTTCAAATGTATTAGTGGTAATTTGTTTTCTGTGGATATATTCATACGGTACTTTGAATGTCGGAGAAAGTGGAAAGGTGGCTATCAAGATAATATCTGACAAAACTGCATATGAGCGAACATTAAGCTTTCCTGACTGTCACTAGCAGTAACTAACGATATGTTATCACAATTTTTTGTCGTATTTGAGACTATTTATTCGCAGTATGGAGCCTTTAGGAATCATACAGATCACAAATAAGTCACATTGGGTTCTGAATGCAATTTCATGTTGACTTTAACACAATGAAGGTACACCCATTCAGTGCCCTATTATATACCCTATTAAACAATTATATCCTACGTAATGATGTTTAACTTTTAGTCTGTCTATCTACGTTGATTGAGAGGTCAGTGGCAGGTATGTGTCTTCATTCATCAGAAGATAAATCTTCCACAGCAAAGCCTGGAAATCATTTAAAACACTCTCTCAAAAAAGCCATTCATCATCAGAGACAGGGGTAAAAGCTTCAAGAGTTTGCCGGGAAACATTTAAGTGACTCGCATGCACATGACGCACAGGTAAGACATTCATCTAGCTCAAGTGCTTCTGACAAGAGGAATGAGTGAGAGCTATCTGGGCAGTTCATCAAGCCCCCCCAAGAAGGGCAGGGAATTTAGTATGCCAGAGAGAGCACAGCTTACCAGCAGCTTGTGCTATAAAATCAATAGGAGCCCTGTCTGTGGCGTATGAGCTCCAGGCTGCACCTCTTCATCTTCAATAGGGCATTGCCGCTTGATTTGGGCCAATGTGAGTGAGAGCTGAGCCGTCAGACTGAAGTGGAGCACATAGGACCTCCAAACAGGTGGACAGCTGCACGTCTGCGACGATAATCATCCCACGGAGCCATATAAAAAGTGCAGCAGATCTCAGGTATGCGACTGACTGAATACGAATATGCAGGTGAGCTTTTTTGTCAGTGACATTACCTGAGGCGAGTCTCTCAAGAGGCCGTGTTTTGGTGGATAAGTAAGGATGAAGGTCTGAAGCCCTGAGGTTGGTCCCTTGCAGGGGTGAGTGAGGGCATCCATGCAGGCGGTATTGAGTGAGTGTCTTTTGGAGATGAGGGAGATCTGAGTCATAGACACAGAACAGGGCAGGTTGATCGTGCAAAGATTACCAACAAAAGCATTGCTATTCCTCATGGGCACCCACCAGCTTGCTCCCACATATAGCAGTAGCCAGATAACTATCACACAAAGGTCATGTTTTTCAGTCAGTGCTTCCTTTTTCCCTCCCTATTCACCTGTTTGCCCCTTTTAGCCCTTTAACTTGACACCAACTATACATTCTCAAGAAACCATCAACCACATTGGAAAAACGTACCTGTGGTGGTGACATTTTTGCAAAATAATATTGTTGCTTTTCGCTTGTTTTTTGACGCTTTCAAAGTGAAATGTCCAGTGAGTGGCGCTAAGATGCATTCAGTTTTATCCAAAACAGATTCATGTGAATCTGAAAATGTTTTATAATTTTGGTTGTCCTACATATCACAACAGCTGGAATTTAAATGTCTGGTGAGAGGTACTAAAAGGTTAAAGGGTTAGTTCACCCAAAAATGAAAATTCTGTCATTAAGTACTCCCCCTCATGTCGTTCCACACCCGTAAGACCTTCGTTAATCTTCAGAACACAAATTAAGATATTTTTGATGAAATCCGATGGCTCAGTGAGGCCTACATTGCCAGCAAGATAATTAACGCTTTCAGATGCCCAGAAAGCTACTAAAGACATATTTAAAACAGTTCATGTGACTACAGTGGTTCAACCTTAATGTTATAAAGCGACGAGAATACTTTTTGTGTGCCAAAAAATCCAAAATAACGGCTTTGTTCAACAATATCTAGTGATGGCCGATTTCAAAACACTGCTTTGACTTTGCTTTGACGTGACTTTGACAGTTTGACACACGCTCCGAACCACTGATTCGAAACAAAAGATTCATAAAGCTTCAAAGCTTCATAAAGCAGTGTTTTGAAATCGTCCATCATATTGTTGAATAAAGTCATTATTTTTGTTTTTTGGCACACAAAAAGTACTCTTGTCACTTCATAATATTAAGGTTCAACCACTGTAGTCACATGAACTGTTTAAATATGTCTTTAGTACCTTTCTGGGCATTGAAAGTGTTCATTATATTGCTGGCAATGGAGACTCACTGAGCCATCGGATTTTATCAAAAATATAAATTTTTGGCTCCCCATTGAACCTTTCAGTGATCAGTTCTTAAAAGAACCATTTTTTCTGATTGTGAAGAACATTTAAAGAATGCTTTTCCATTAAAATGAAAAGGTTCCATAGATGTTAAAGGTTCTTAATTAATGCCAGTAAAGAACCTTTATTTTTAAGTTTAACATAACATACCACCTACACTAAATCCTACCTTAATCCTAACAGATATTGTTATCCAAAGCAAATGTGAAATAAAAACACAACCATGCTGTGTCAACTTGCTTCAAGAACTTTTTGACCCATTTTATCATTACTCATGTTTCAAACTTGTGTTTAATCATATCTGATAGCTCTGCATTACAAGTGCAATGCTGTACCAGGTGAGCTACCAAGCAAGTTCAAATTGCATTACAAATGATATACATACAGTATGGAGTTAGTTATGTGATGCAAACATCAAAATGTTTTAGTTTACAAATCATGCATTAAGGTAAAAGTGTTTTGACATCGTATTGTACAAGGAACTGCACAGAAACAATCTTTATTAATCTGCCTCTGTGATTATAATTTTGTTTATGAACAGGAATAAAAGATGGTGGTGTTTTACTGCCACTAGTGGTAATTTCAGTTGTAAACACCAGTGAATTTTGCAAAAATGTAGGTAGAGGCATGTTTTTCCAGTGTGCCTAGGTTGATAAAAAAAAAATACCTTGGAAACTTTGAGAAACATAATTTCATGTTGTCTGAAAAAGCAGCTATTTTGCTCCCTGAGCATGTCTGTTAAGCAGCGGCAAGACTGATGGATGAAAATTAAAACAAGAGGATTTATGAAAACCTCATTTCTGCACTGAAAAGGATGAAGGGAATTTTGGATGTGTGCTTTCTAAACAGGCTTTGATGATTCACTGGGTGAGTTATCTACAGGAGCAAGTGCAGGCTGCAGATTGGCTCCTCTCTGCCTGAGTCTGGAGATAGTCAGCCATCCTCACCATAACAATGTTTTAATCTCTGTCTGTCAATTCCACTTCCTCCATCTTAACTCTCACTAACTCTACAGACGAGGCTTCTGCTCAAGTCTGAAGTTGTCTATAAGTGAAGCATAGCATTACAGGCAGTCATACATGATACATTACAATAGCTGCTTTAAGAGTAATGAAGTTAAAAATAATAAAAATGTAGCAATAATCTTGTTCAAGGAATTGATATATATATATATATATATATATATATATATATATATATATATATATATATATATATATATAATATAACTAATTTCTATTCTATAGTATAATTGGAACTATAATTCATTATATATATATATATATATATATATATATATACAGAATTCATTTAGTTTATATATACTGAAGCACAAGACTACACTTTTTAGCTTAAACATTTTACAAAAGTAAGTTTGCTATGTCTGTGTTTCAAAATATTAAGCAATAGTTTGTTCAAAATGAAGACAAAGTCTTGGACATTTTCTGGTTGTCAAACTATATATATATATATATATATATATATATATATATATATATATATATATATATATATATATATGTGTGTGTGTGTGTGTGTGTGTGTGACCCTGGACCACAAAACCAGTCATAAGGGTCAATTTTATGAAATTTTATGAAATAAGGGTCAAATTTATACATCATCTGAAAGTTGACTTATTAAGCCATTGATGTAAGGATAGGACAATATTTGGTCGAGATACAACTATTTGAAAATCTGGAATCTGAGGGTGCAAAAAAATAAAAAACAAATGAGAAAATCGCCTTTAAAGTTGTCCAAATGAAGTCCTTAGCAATGCATATCCACTCACAAAAATACATTTTTGATATATTTATGATTGGAAATTTACAAAATATCTTCATGGAGCATGATCTTTACTTAATTTCCTAATGATTTTTGGCATAAAAGAAAAATAGATAATTTTGACCCATACAATGTATTGTTGGCTATTGCTACAAATATACCTGTGCGACTTATGACTGGTTTTGTGCTCCAGGGTCACATATAATGAACTACATCTGTGGTATTTCTGCTACAACTGTGTGATCTTGAGGGGAACTGAGAAAATGACCTCAACAACAGCTGGTTAAAAATAATGGCTCATGAAAGTGAGCTTAGTGTTTGCAGATGCTGCTTTGTTTGACATGTATCTAATGCAATTACATTTTTTAAGTGTGAATTACAGTAAGTCACTTTATACATTACAACTGAATTCCTAATAGTCACACCCATGCACAGTAAACACATCTCTCACAGAAATTCCAATATGTCCCACTTAAGCAATCATAACATTTAGGTGTCTGCCCATAATTCATTTCTTTTTGAAGTCTTGATTATACAACATTAGAACACCTTTTATCACAGACCAGAGACAATGCAGGCCTCATCCAGCCTGGCAAGATTCTAATCTGAGCTGCTGTGTCAACATTTTTAAATTACCCTCTTCTAGCGATAAAACACGCCTTATCTCCCCACCCTTCCCAAATATATTAACGTGCATGGATTGAGCCCCAGCCCGGGCTCAAATCCTCCAAGACTATTTCACACAGGTCCAGACAGGAGCAGGGGGATCAGATTTAGTGTGACCTTCTCAATCACATCTTCAACTTCCTCCAGTAAGACAGGCCAGTGCACACCGACGGAGGCCGATGAACTCCTTCATTGAGACAGCAGTCAATCTATGAATAAAAGCCGCCCTCTGTGATGCTGTCTTAACAGGAAATGGGAAATGGCTTAGGAATGATTTTTGTGGAGGAAACCCATTATTTCAGATTGATCTCATCATGGCCGATGGCTAAAGCTTTGACTCTTTGTTGACTTTACCGTGACTCTTCATTTCGCCCGATTTTCGCTTTGGGTGGGTGTGCGGAACATCCTTCTCACTCTTCTCCTTTTTGTTGAGTAACACTGCAGTTCCACATGTTTTATTTTCTCAATTCTGGACTTTTATTTATTCATTTTCTTCAGCGACAGCAATGCGGGGAACAGCTGAACACGACTTCATTTAAATAGGCTTCCTCCAGTACGAAGGCAACATTCAGAGCAGCTATTCATAACTACCAGAATAATTTTATTCACACTCGGCTTGAATTGCTACGGAGGGAGATAAGGAGCTGAGGAAATGGCAGAGTCAATTGGTGTAAACAGATAATGACTGAGCCACTTGCTCGAGAGCCGCTTACCATATAGACGTAGGAGCCATGTAGCGTGTGCTGACAGCACACTTACAGGGATAATAAAAAAAATAACAGATGAGATGCGGCACTCAGATTAATCACCCACATGTTGCCAGCATATGTCCTCAAATTTATCGTGCAAAGAGACAAGAACTCACTCATGTTTGAAGACTAATGGCAAAGTGCTTGAAAAAATATTAAATATATATAATGTATATTTATATAAAATATATATATAAAATATAATATAAAAAATATTATGGGCTCCCCCTATACCCCACGCCCACCCACCCAGTACTAGGCCTACATACAGCCTACTACATAGGCTACATATCGTCACTGTCAGGCAGAAAACTGAAATGTCCAAAACCGCTACTTCAGTCAGGACCACTTAAGTCAAAAATTACAAGAGACAAAATTTAGTCAATTTTTTATTGGCATATTTTGCTAAAGTTACAATTTGGCAGTATGGCTCTGTTCTAAATTCCCCATCCTTTCATGAGCTCCATGAAAGCCAAGACCGGGAACAGCAGCAGCTTCTGGGGACAACCTCCCATTTTTTAACTGGGAGAGCAGCAGAAAATCCCCCTAGTGAGAACAGAGCATGCATCAATGACAACAGAATGACTAAGTTATGATTAAGTTATACACAAGTTTAAGGAGGAGCTGGGGAGGAGATGGGTTGCAAGCAGTGTGCAGTGGAAGCAGCCAAGCAGGCAGAGAGACGGAAGCTGCGTTTAAGTAATGCGCCTTATTTTAGAGTTGCCAATGGAGTCCATAGAAATTGGATCAGCTGATATGGGTGGGGTTGGAATTTGTGAATCAGCTGATAGCGGAGCTTGACTACGAGGCCTGCCTGAACTAACGCTGACGCTTAATTTTTTAGGAAATGGGTATTTTTAACACCGAGTTGTCAAAGTTGATGTTGTGGCTTTATATGTGGCATGTGTCATTATATTAACATTCTACCTAAATCAAGCTCAAATGTGAGTCAAATGAGTTTTTGACCTGAGAATTTCGTGTTTGTCCGTCATACGGCATCTAAGGCAGTAAGGGCATGGCTTTAAGTTTTTATCAACTTACAGGTTATAAAGTTTACTGTAACTATGTGGGCAGACAGTTTTTTGTCATTTGGCCAAAATATCATGTTATAAAAGATGAAGTGCTTCGCACATGCTATTTAAAGGGTTAATTCACCCAAAAATCCGTCCATCTGTCTGAAGCTAGTTATTATAATTTTTAAAGTTTTTTTTTTTACAAAAAAACATTGCTTCACTTCAAAAGGCCTTTATTAGCCCCCTGGAGCCACATGGGTTACTTTTATTATGGTTGTGTGCTTTTTATTTTTGCTTCAAAACCATTACAAAAGTTGGAGGAGCAAGGATATTTTAAAAGGAACACGCCACTTTTTTTGAAAATAGGCTCATTTTCCAACTCCCCTAGAGTTAAAAAGTTGAGTTTTTACCATTTTCGAATCCATTCAGCCGATCTCCGGGTCTGGCGGTACCACTTTTAGCATAGCTTAGCATAGTTCATTGAATCTGATTAGACCGTTAGCATCTCGCTCAAAAATGACCAAAGAGTTTCAATATTTTTCCTATTTAAAACTTGACTCCTCTGTAGTTACATTGTGCACTAAGACCGACGGAAAATGAAAAGTTGTGATTTTCTAGGATGAAAGGATTAGTACACCATGTAACTACAGAGGAGTCAAATTTTAAATGGGAAAAATATCGAAACTCTTTGGTCATTTTTGAGCGAGATGCTAACGGTCTAATCAGATTCAATGAACTATGCTAAGCTATGCTAAAATTGTTACCGCCAGACCTGGAGATCGGCTGAATGGATTCGAAAGTTGGGGAGTTGGAAAATGAGCCTATTTTCAAAAAAGTGGAGTGTTCCTTTAAATATATCTCTGATTGTGTTCATCTGAAAGAAGATAGTCATATGCATCTAGGATGGCTTGAGGGTGAGTAAATCGTGGGATAATTTTCATTTTTGGGTGAACTATCCCTTTAAGACAGCTTTTGGCAATGACTCGATGACAAATATTAGACTAAGACACTCTTCGCTGCTCCTCAAATACATAAATTATTAGCCTTTATAATAAAGTGTTTTATGAGTAAAGAATGAAGCTAAAGAACCAGTTCTTTATTTACCCATGCACTGCAAACAACAGATAAAGGCGGGTGGAGTTATGAGGTTTGACTGACAGTTTGAGGATCCAGTGGATATACGAGGTTCACTAACAAGCTCTTTTTAATAAGTTTCATTGGTTAAATATTTGCAGAATCCACAGACAGACATAAAGCGTGACCAATAATGACTCATGAAAAAAAAGACAAAATATGGAGATATGAGGTTTCTGCCCGATATTTAAAATGTTGTTAGTTTAAATAATAATTGTAGTACAGTGTTTAACTATTAGAGTGAAATAATAATAATAATAATAATTAAATGTATATATTATTTCTGTCATTGTAATTGGGCCCTCTTGGACGTGCGAGCATAGGCACGTGTCTAGAATGCCTATGCGTAAATCTGACCCTGGCAAAGTGTGTGTTTTCGCAAACACCCGGCAAGGAACAAAGCCACGCATGTAAGACACACAATCACTCGGCATTCAAGGAAAACAAAGCTAATTGCTGAGAGCTGGGCGAGGCATTGAGAAAGTGCATACATATTTATAAATGGTGACGTAAAAACAAAACACCAAATTGCAGAACATCTCACTGGGTGGTCAATTTGAAATGCATGATTCTCCTTGTGAATGACTAATTTGCCCAATTAGTTTAGACCTAAATTCCATTCGCTCTCACTAGTGCACACTATAACATTTAGATCTAATTATTTACACTGGTTTGTGGGCATGCTAATTGTACAATCAGATCTCATTTTCTTAATTGTCTCATTAGAAATGTAAAACGTTTGAAGTGATTGTGTAGGACAGCAGTCTTTTTATTTCAATTTTCACAACAACTGGCCCACTAAATCTCTTCAGAAACATTTAGATGTTGCTCTCAGTAGAGTTTTCTATGAATGCCTATCACTCTCTTTGGTTCCTAGCACAAGTGCTCGATGGTTAGCAGCAGTTAATTTAGAGTGTAAGTGTTTAATCAGGGTGAAATTGTTCTTCTTTGTAATGGTCCCTGCTAGAGATAAAAGTGATTGAGCGTAAAGGCCTCCTTAAGCATGTGTTCATGGTTAAAGCTGGAATAAAAAAAGATGGGAGTGACTTACCAGTAGGGACAAACTTTTTTTGTTAGTACCTCAGCTGTATTTTGTGTGGCATAACGCACTAATGCATTTCAATATGAAGGGCAAAGACCTGAGCTTTATTTTCCAAAAAGGGCCCTTTTTTTTTTTTTTTTCGTGTATACTCATTTTTCATCTAAAGTGCCTCACAAAAGTTCATCAGTGTACATCAGGGTTGTCAACCTCTTTCAAGTCAAAGATCCCTTGGTGTATACTGTATAAAAATACAAATTGTATAAAACTGACTTAAGCCTGGCCTCAGTGTTTATACCATATGTTAGAGATGTTATACATACACATCTGTCAGACGTATATCAGATGCTGCATTTTAATCTGCAAATAAGAAATTATGCTTAGTTGAAGTACAGCTAAGTGTTTTAAAAGTAACAATACAATTTAGGAATTATAGTATATATATATAATTTTGGTCACACTTTAGGGTCCAATTCCCACTATTAACTTTTGACTTTTACCTCCATAAACTTCTATTTACTGCTTATTAATAGTTAGTAAGGTAGTTGTTATGTTTAGGTATTGGGTATGATTAAGGGATGTAGAATAAGGTCATGCAGAATAAGGCATTAATATGTGCTTTATACGTACTAATAAACAGCCAATATCCTAGTGATATGCATGCTAATAAGCAACTAGTTAAAGGTGCCATCGAATGTTTTTTTTTTCAAGATGTAATATAAGTCTAAGGTGTCCCCTGAATGTATCTGTGAAGTTTCAGCTCAAAATACCCCATAGATTTTTTTTAATTAATTTTTTTAACTGCCTATTTTGGGGCATTATTAAATATGCGCCAATTCAGGCTGCGGCCCCTTTAATTGCACGCGCTCTCCTCCCCCTCCCGAGCTCTCGACTTTGTCATTGCATAAACAAAGTTCACACAGCTAATATAACCCTCAAAATAGATCTTTACAAAGTGTTCGTCATGCAGCATGTCTAATCGCGTAAGTATGGTATTTATTTGGATGTTTACATTTGATTCTGAATGAATCAAATTTTGATAGTTTGATAGTGCTCCGTGGCTAAAGCTAACATTACACACTATTGGAGAGATTTATAAAGAATGAAGTTGTGTTTATGAATTATACAGACTGCAAGTGTTTAAAAATGAAAATAGCAATGGCTCTCTTGTCTCCGTGAATACAGTAAGAAACGATGGTAACTTTAACCACATATAACAGTACATTAGCAACATGCTAACGCAACATTTAGAAAGACAATTTACAAATATCACTAAAAATATCATGTTATCATGGATCGTGTCAGTTATTATTGCTCCTTCTGCCATTTTTCGCTATTGTTCTTGCTTGCTTACCTAGTCTGATGATTCAGCTGTGCACAGATCCAGATTTTAATACTGGCTGCCCTTGTGTAATGCCTTGAACATGGGCTGGCATATGCAAATATTGGGGGCGTACATATTAATGATCCTGACTGTTACGTAACAGTCGGTGTTATGTTGAGATTCGCCTGTTCTTCTGAGGTCTTTTAAACAAATGAGATTTATATAAGAAGGAGGAAACAATGGTGGTTGAGACTCACTTTATGTAATTTCCATGTACTGAACTCTTGTTATTCAACTATGCTGAGGTAAATTAAATTTTCAATTCGATGGCACCTTTAATAGTAAGAATTGGACCCTAAACTAAAGTATTAGCATAATTGTATTTCATTTTATTTTTTACTTTTAAAACACTTAGTTTTGTTTTATATTTATTTAAATTTAAAAAGCTTGATTGAAACCTTTTAAACTGCTACACCGAATAATTAATTCTACAGATGTCATCTAAAATTCTAATTAGATGAGCAGATCACCAAGGTACGTAAACTCCATGACCCCAAAACTTCATAGTATTTCCAAGTCAATGAGAATTAGAGAGGTTGACAGAGCATCTGGATGAGGGAAAACAAGGTGGGGTTTGCATCTGTCTCCACCCAGTAGTCTCAAGCAAGCTGTCACCCTACCATGACAGATGACAGAGACACCTGGGCCTGTTACCCTGCTGAGTGCACAAGGCTCATATACCTCCGAGGTTAAACAAAGTGTGTGAGTCGTTTGCTAAGTTGAGAACAACTGAATAAATGTGTGAGGATGGATGCACAGGTACATTGTGGGTGTTTGACTATTGCAGCCTTGAAAACACACACACACACACACACACACACACACATACTCATCCTACTCCCCACTGCAATCAGTGATCCCATTTAACAAGGTTTATTGGGCTGCATAAACAAGTGAAGGTCTCTCTCACTAAAAAAAAGGCTAGCCTAACATCTGGCTGGCTTTTTCCCAAACACCAGGGGACAACCCATTCACTTTGATATCCCAATTAGCATCTTTTCAGGCCCTTGAACTGAGTGAAATGCTGTCAAACTGCTTACTTCCAAACTGAATTTTCAACTAACCTTAGAGAAAATCAGAGCCATAGCAAACAATTAATACATTTCGATGCAAAAATTCCTAAAACTACAGGGATGTTTCCCAGAAGACCTGGATCCCTAAAGAAAATTTTTTGATGCCAATTATGCCGCACATAGTGGGATGGTCTTGAGATTTTTAAATTGATATGGCATCTTCAAAAAATGGCACTTTTGCCAGATGCTAAAGCAGGGGTGTCCAAACTTTTTTAAAATGGGGCCAGATTCAATATTGTTTTTATTTCTTGAAATAAGTAGCTTGAGATAGGACACATGTAAATTTAATACACAAACAATATCTGTAAAACTTTTAACAACCTTGTTTTTAAAGGATGAAATTTAAATATTATTACTGAGTTAGAACTCTATTCTTATTTAAATTAAAAAGTACTCTAAATAGATCACCACAGGTAAAACCACACATGGCACCTCACTACATGGTAAAAAGTAAAAATATTGTTTCTATATCTATAATGGCTTTATGGTATTTAGTCTATAAACACATTTAATATAAATACGAATGCACAAAATTGCAAGTTTATGACAAAAAATTGTCTGTAATTTGGCTTTTATTACTCATTTAATACATATCTACATTAAAAATTAAATAATATGAGATATTAAGCTACATTTCTGACAAAATAGCACACTTACAGTGAGTGTTACCACAGTAAATCCATGATAAATATTGTTGAATTGTTGGTTCAATTCTAACTGGATCGGCTCAGTGTTTCACCTGATTTGCTTATTCATCATGTACCCTGAAAACTTTTCACTGTAAGTTAAATTAATTTGATTATTAAATTAATTAAATATTTCATATAATTCGGTAGCAAAATGTAAAGTGTTGCACATTTTATTGGTGCAAAGATTAATGTGTCTTCTAAACGTTTGCAGCTGGTTTTTGTTTCTTAATTAGAAGCACCACAATTAATTTGTGTTGTCTGAGACTGCTGAACAGATATGTGGAAGTTTATTTTAAAGTGAAAAGTATTGAAAATCAAAATGTCTTAAAGGGTTAGTTCACCCAAAAATGAAAATTCTGTCATTAATGACTCACCCTCATGTCGTTCCAAACCCGTAAGACCTTCGTTCATCTTCAGAACACAGTTTAAGATATTTTAGATTTAGTCAGAGAGCTCTCTGTCCCTCCATTGAAAGGTAATAAAAACATCATCAAAGTAGTCCATGTGACATCAGTGGGTTAGTTAGAAGTTTTTGAAGCATCGAAAATACATTTTGGTCCAAAAACTTCTAACTAACCCACTGATGTCACATGGACTACTTTGATGATGTTTTTATTACCTTTCTGGACATGGACAGTGCACCGTACACACTTTCAATGGAGGAACAGAAAGCTCTCGGACTAAATCTAAAATATCTTAAACTGTGTTCTGAAGATGAACGAAGGTCTTACGGGTTTGGAACGACATGAGGGTGAGTCATTAATGACATCATTTTCATTTTTGGGTGAACTAACCCTTTAATAAAGCTGTGTAAAAACTCACACACTTGCGACCTTCATGCCCACTTTAACATTTGGGCCAAATACCTGAAATACATCATTTAAGTTGACAAGTCGTCAAGTAACCACAAGTTTGGGAATGGGACATGCCCTAAAAAAGCAGAGACTCAAGTGCAATGGTCAAAGCCATCCGCCTAGTGCATGTTTACATAGAAAACAATTTAAAAGTGCATATTTTTGAGGCATATTATAGTCAGAGAGGGTACTGTCATGCTTAAAGGGTTAGTTCACCCAAAAATGAAAATTCTGTCATTAATTACCCTCATGCCGTTCCACACCTGTAAGACCTTCGTTCATCTTCGGAACACATATTAAGATATTTTAGTTGAAATGGCCGATTTCAAAACATTGCTTCATGAAGCTTCAGAGCGTTATGAATCAGCGTGTCGAATCATGATTCAGATCGCGTGTCAAACCGCCAAACTGCTGAAATCACGTGACTTTGGCGCTCCGAACCGCTGATTCGATAAGGCTTAACGAAGGTCTTAGGGGTGTGGAACGGCATGAGGGTGAGTAATAAATGACAGTATTTTCATTTTTGGGTGAACTAACCCTTTAACAACTCAACCCCATCACATAAAATTAAGATGGAAAATTATTACTTTTCAAAATTTTATTTTAATCCACCAATATAAACAAATTACTTCATTGCTGCCATATATGGTCTACCCTCATATACTACACGAGGAGCAGTGGCCATTTTGAGCAAAAAAACTCAACCCCATCACACTCAACACTGTCACATTATTCCTGGGATTCAGTAATATTTCATCTAGTATCTTTTTTTTTTACTACATATAATTAATTTTCTAAATATCCCACATCATTTTGCACATATCAAACGTCCAACAAAGACAGGGTTGAAGACTGTAACAGGTTTGAAGGAAGACATTGCCTTTAATTTAATATTTTTTATTTTCTCTCTCTCTCATATTGTGCCCTTCTTTCTGAGTCAACATATCTGCATATCTGCTGCTGATGTGGTTGCCATTTCTGACATAGGATGCTTGTCAAAATTTTAGTGCACACATTACATCAAATATTCTATAACAAAATTATGATTTGTCACAATTTTTTTAAGTAAATCTTTACTGAAACCATGATTATTTTATAGATTTTTGAATAAAAGAATTCATAAATAAGTGAAAACTCAACCCTGTTACAAGTTTACAACCCTGAAACAATGAGAAATAGAAGCCATTTCACTCGATACACATCTCAAAAGAAGAAGAAAATACTGTCGCATATTCACGAGTTCACACTTACATATAATCGAATAGAGTAAAGAGTATGTGTATTTGGCGTGCTGTCCGGGGGGAGGGCTCTGAGCTTGGAATGTGGCCTGAGCCCATGCTGTTGCCAGGTAGATTATCTGATCGTACTCCTCCCAAACTTTGTTAATAAATACAGTGCTGTTCTAAAGTATCTTTAAAAAAGCAAGGTAAGACAGGAGAATTTAGGGGGAGGGGGTTTTCTCCCTTCACATTGATGCTCCACACTCCAGTCCAGTTGGTGGCGGTAATGCACAAGAAGCTGGCTTGCCAACAGACAATAAATGTTCTAAGAAGAAGAAGAACTTTGTTAATAAAACATAATTTCCGTTTCATGCCGACTTTAAGCGCAGTGTTTTAAGGAATGCTTTGTCATACTCGAGAGAGACGCTGCAATAGATGTAAGATGAAAGCACAATGGTTAAAGATGTCTGTCTAGCATATTTTTACATTTTAAAAAAGCAATTAAAACAGCTCAGTGGGATGTGTTCTGTGTGAACTGGTCATTCACTTACAATTAGTTTTTAGTCCAAACGATCACATGGAGCAGGTCATTGAACAGGGTAGTGTTTTTGGACTCAAGTACTAATGAAGACGAACAGACCAAGAAGGCATCATATGTTTGCCACACAAACTAAATCAAGCCTTTAACAGCCTGTGTCATGGTAAGTTAGACACAGTAATTTGTTATTCTAGTTAAAATTCATCTGTCCTATGAGCCAGTTGCGTTGTCCAAGCCTGTTAGCAAAATCTCAAGAGCAAGATGACAAGATCTGGACTCCAAATATGCCAGTGAACGTGGGCCAAAAAATTATTAACTTTCATAACAGCAGATTTTCTCCTACAAGCACCGGATTGCCCTCACTTAAGTGTGTTTACCAGGGACTAACTCGCCTTTAGAGGGGGAAAAGGTACTGTATGTACACAAAAGGTCACAGTAAATCAGGTCATGGCAAAGTATTGCTTCATCACTTCTGATATTTGTTGCTGTTTTCCCAGCATATATTCTGACCCCGAGCACGCAGTTAAGCCAGACCCCTCCATCACTCCCATCCACATAGTCCTGCTCCTCTCTCACGGGCCTCCGAAGCCCCTGAGGTATGTGACACTGACACACATGATTCACCGTATGGGTTAATGTCAGCTGCCAACACACACAGCACACCGCCATGAATCAGAGCTATATTTCATCCCACTCAGCTATGAAGAGCTTGAAGGCATCTCCACTCTCTCTGGGCTGCGCATGAATATATATGAGACCCCTCATGGCTCCTCTTGTCAAGTTTGTCACAGATATATTTATCAAGGTGTGATAAAGTGGAGGAATGCACATCATGTCTGGGAGTTATCCCGTACCTTTCAGACTATATGAGTTTGTGTGATAAAATGCTTGAGTTTTCATGAATCTTAATCATTCAGCTATTTATTTCTGCCTGTCTGATGTGAAATGATCATGCCAGTGTCTATATTTCTACTAAATACATTTTATTTCTTCTCTCTTTAGGAGAATAACAACAACAGACTTTAAGGATGCATGATATACACCATATTGTTAAGAGATAAATTGAATATTTTTATTGGAGATTGGTCTGTGTCAGGTGTTTAATTGTTCATTTCCATTTCTCCTATGCATTTAGATTACCTTTGCTGTCATCTAACATTCTCTTAAAGGTACATTTTTTTAAAGGGGACCTGTAATGCCCTTTTTACAAGATGTAAGTCTCATGGTGTCCCCAGAATGTGTCTGTGAAGTTTCAGCTCAAAATACCCCACAGATCATATATTATAGCTTGGCAAATTTGCCCCTATTTGCGTGTGAGCAAAAACACGCTGCCCCTTTAAATTCAAATGAGCTGCTGCTCCCAGCCCGCTTTCCAGAAGAGGAGCTTCAACAGCTCGTGCTTTGGTTGCTCAACAACAACAAAGCTGGAGAATCTCATGCAGCCAAAATTACGATTGTTAGTAATAGGCTAGAGTTCAGCCATACATTATTCAAACTGGAGTTGGACACTGATGGAGAGACTCAGGAAGAAGTTACATCTTTTAGAAAGCATCTGGACATTTCTGAATGATTAGTGAAGAAATTTATGTAGTTGCTGTGGAGTTGATTCAACTCATCGACTAACATGTGCCGTCATGTTAATCTTTTGTGCAAATCCAGCATTGAATTGACCCTCGTTTGTGAAGAAGTTCAACGTAAAATGATGGCATGTTAACAACACTCTACTACGACAACTCTTCCTTTTCTCTAAAGCAGCCTAAAGGGGCTCGCACACCGGACGCGAAGCTCAGCGCCTCGCCACGTCTTTAAAATTCGATCGCATTGTTTTCTATGAGTGTACGCACACCACCGGCGACGTTCGGCGCCTGTCCGCGGCGCCCAGAAAACAATAGAAAACAACGCGTTCGATTTTAAGACGTGTCGCGGCGCTGAGCTTCGCGTCCGGTGTGCGAGCCCCTTAACGTGGCCTCACTCCCTTTGTTGCGTGTTCTCGGGGCCAGGGTCTATGTCAATTTAGTGTTAGGGATTTCACTAACCCGGGAAGAAGCTCGTTATAGTCCCTACCAGCTGTGTGTTGTAGTCTTTAAACAGTGAATTCTTTAAAAGAAAATATCTCCCTTTACACTGAACTTTGAGTGTCATAACTTTGCAGACATTGTTTATGCTCAAACAGCAACATTACACACTAACTAAAGTTAAAAAAGCAAATCTCAAAATGAATATCTGTTTTTTCAGAATGAGCATGTAATGCTGTGATGCCTACTTCACTTGTAGCAAAAGTTGATTTTTTTCTGGTGTTTATTTTTTATTTATTTAGACAAAATAGTGTAAATAGTTTTTTTTTTTTTAGCTTATTTATCTACATGAAATTAATTAACATCTTTTTTTAGGATAGGCTGGAATTTTAATATCTGTGCATTCTGTAATGTATATGCTAAGCTTTGTTTCTACTCTCAAGGTTTCATGTTGGGAATCATCTTTTTAAAATAGGAGTGAGTCGAAATCTCCACTTAAGATAAAAACCCACAGGCAAAAGCAGGGGAGAGAAAATTGTCCTCCCTCAGGAGGTGAGAAGGAGCTTCTGGGATTCTATGGCAGGCCAAGGGGGATTTTACCCAGGTGTTCACCAAGGGGCAAAGCTGCCTCCCAGCTGCCAGCTGTCACTACCAAGTGGGGAACCAAGAGAGAGCCAGTGACCCAAAAACCTCCTCCTTGAGCACAAACCCCCTCCTCTCCTCGTCTCCCTTCTCCTTTTGTGTGTCCGTATTTGAACATATAAATTACACTGCAAGATGTGCAACAGGACACTGCACTTGTCCTGCGTCGTGTCGGAGATGTCCACGTCGTGTGCATTCATTTCCATGCATTTGTGTTTGGATTTGCATTGGTGTTCTCATCGACATGGGAGTAAAGCAGAGCTTTGTGAGGCAGTTGAGTGGGAGGCAGCCTCTGTACACAATGGCTGATGATTTTGCTCTGTTCCCTCCTCCGCTGAAGTGCCAGAGCATCCTTCCTCCCCAAAGTGCACCTCTCCAAACATGCAATGATAGCACTGATTTTAATTACCTCTCATGACTGCCGAGGTTGTGGCTGCCTGACGCACAGCGGGGAGGATCTTTTGGATTTATCTCTGGAAACACCTGCACTGCTTTTACTCTCTCTCCCTCCTAGACAGATGTGTTCGGTCATCTCCTCTAAGCAATACTTAATGTCTCTGAAGTCTGAATAGGAAAAAATGAAATGCTAACAAAAAGAGTTCTACTAAAACTTACATTGCAAAGGTATTTATATACATATATAACGAAAATTACAGTCATCTGCCAGTGTGTTATATAAGACATAACAAGTCTTTTTGTATAAACACCTGCTGTGAGTGAAGCCCAAAATCACCATAGAGACACAGCAAATTTATTTGTTTCCTTGAATTTCATGTTTTGTGTAAATCATTGTTCAAAAGTTTGGGGTTGATAAAAATGTTGATGTCTTTGAATGAAGTCTCACCAAAGCTGCCTTTATTTGGTTAAAAATAGTACAGTAAAAATAGTAATATTGTGAATTAATAACTGTTTTCTATCTATTTTAAATATTTTAAACATTCGTAAACAGATCATTTGATTTTGGAAGAATTTGAAGAGAAATGTTACTTTTGATTGCAGACTTTTAGGAGGTTTTTTTGTTGTTTTTTTGAGGTCTTTTATAAGTGGGAAAAAAAACCTCTCTATTTAATCTCATTGCTGCCTAGGAGAAACAACTGATAAATTAAACAGGGAACTTTTCTACAGGGAACCCCACTCATAGACTTATACCCCATTTAAAGATATGTGGGGAAAAGTAAATGAAATGTCAAAAATGTTTTTTAAAAATGCAGTGTCATCCTTTGAAGTGGAATGATTTAAATTTCCCCTCCCAGGGCTTACAAAGCCAAAACCGAAAAATCAAATTCATGTAGCCCATGTGTTAAACCTGCACTGCACATCCACACACTGTGTCCCCTGAAGGCCAGTGTTTGAGCAAAATGAACTGGATTTACAGTGACTGCAAATACTGTGCTGAAACCGAGGGATAGAAAGACAGCTAGAGGCTGCTGGGGAGGAGATAGTAAATGGTAGACAAGTCGGTGACCATCCATCACTCCTTCCTTCTGAGGAAATGAGTGTTTGATGTGACAGCTGAGAGCCAAATGTTCCTCACACACAGGGGCAACAGAAGAGTGTGCATCTCACAAGTTCACATGAGTGTAACCATGAGTGAGCAGCCTGAATGAGTCGGTGGACCTTTTTTTTTATGCAGTTGGCTCAGGTAGATTATATTTTCATAAGTTAAACCACAAGTCAAGACAGCCCCAAGCAGATAATATCGATCTTGAGGGGATTCGAGAAATAGTATGGCTAAAGTATTCAGCCTCCGTCAAAAGACCAATGTGATGCTCTAATGAAAGAAATGGACAGAGCTGTTTGACTGCAGTAGTCGAACATCATTGTCATGTGCTTGTAGCCAGTAATGACTTCATTAGGACACTTAATTGGGAGCATCCAGCACAAACTCACCAAATGCACTATACCTTTAAATGTGTTCTCCAAATGCCTGAATGGATCTGTACACACATATGAACAGTAGTTGCAAGCAGCTTTAATTCGGACTGATTTAGCCAATAGTTCTTTGGTGTATCAGTTGCACACATTCGTAATTTATCAGATCACAGCACACTTGAGGGAATAACTGTTCTCATTCACATTCTATATTTTACTTGTGCCTAAAGAACACAGTAGGACTAAGCCTGAGCAAATCTCGATATACTGCAGAGACATGCAGAAGAATAAATAGTGCACAGATGCTTTCTGAAAATAAACATTTGCTGGCATTGGTTGACTTAGCTTTCTTATCACGACAGTGATTCAATCCCACATGAACATGGATTGTTGAGCTAAAATTACTGTAATGTTTTCTAAACAATATTGGAGTTATATTGGACTATTTGTTTCTCTAAGTGCAACAGCTTTGCAGCAGATTAGCATTTTGATAAAGTAAAAACTGATGAATTCTCTTCAGCTTTAAAAAGGCATTCAGAATTAAGAAGCCTATTCCAGTGCATTTTGCTGTTAAACAATGTAGCCTATATGATTGACAAAGAACTACTATAAAATAGCCTAATGGTTTTGGATTCGGATCGAACATATTAATATAGACAAGAGTGCCTGTTTGTTTAACAACATCTCTATGACATGATGGCTGCTATGAGAATTAGTAAATTCTAGTTATAGTCCGCCATCTGGTGGTCATAAATCATAACTCCTCTCCCTATTAATTAAAAGAGTGGCCATGGTAAAATTTGGTTATTATCGCATATACATCTTACAGTGAATGTAAATGTTAAGAAATTTCTTTCAAATGAAATCACTCAATAATTACACATTGCATTTAAATGTGCTAATTATTATTCCAAGGAAATATATAGAATATATAGAACCTTCTGATTCTGATTCTGATTATTCCAAGGAAATATATAGGGTGAAGTCAGCTGAAATGGGCCACGTTTTAGTAAATTGCTTAATACCATCAAATAAGCTATGCATGAGATCTAATGATATTTTTATAAATTAGCAATATATACATGTGAAAAAGTATAATTGTTTTAAAATTATGAGAGTCAGAGTATCAGCAGGTCCCTTCTTGAGCCACAGCACAACATTCAGGTAAAATGGGCCAATATAAAAAGAGAACAACACAGGTAATTTCGGCTGAAATCATTTTATTTTTAACAGTAAATTGACACTATTTTCTTTAGTGTACCATAGTAACACCATAAATTTATTTCATTAAATAGAAAGTTGAATGAATGAATGTGTGTGTGTGTGTGTGTGTGTGTGTGTGTGTGTGTGTGTGTGTGTGTGTGTGTGTGTGTGTGTGTGTGTGTGTGCAGCCCATTTTAGCTGAAAATTGTGGCCCATTTTAGCTTAACCAGCCATTTCTAACTAAAATTACCTTTTTCACAAAAATCAAAGTTTCTTTTTTAAATTAAACTTTTTTATTTGAAAGAGCATGTCAAAACATTGTTCATAAACCTTTGCTTTGTTGGTAAGCATACTTATAATTGCTTTAGTACCCTTATTAGTGAATGAAATTTACTATGTCAGGCTCATTTTCCTTACAATTTCTCTGACAAGCTTCATGTAACACTGCCCTGCCCCCCTTAAAAACTCAGACCAGTCAAAACCAAATTTTTAGAGGTTTCCCTATGATGACAACAAAAACTCCTTGGTCTTTAAATATGACTGAAAATTAAAATGAGCACTCTTATGGAAATATGATAATGTTTTGTAATTATCATTTAAATCTGATTAATTTTCAAATTGTTGTTATGAATCAACGTCTCAGGAAATTGTTATGGGGTTTATAATCAAAATATGACTTTCTGTTATGAAACAGGGCATTGATTTCATATATGACCTCTCTAGAGGACACCAGGACTAAAATCTTGTTTATCAGGCATTTTATGAGACACAACAAGTGAATAGGGAAAGAAATTATATATCAATATTCCTATTAATTATTAGATATTATTATGAAAATGTTGCCAATTATAAGTCCCATTATTACACTTCTTTTTTCATTGCATGTTGCTCCAAGAACACATTAAAATGCAAATTAGACACAGTATATAGATGCATTGTATTGAATAGAAAAACTCATGTATGACTATTTTACTCACATACTGCATAAAGTAAAATGGTATATCAATTAATTCCATTATATCTTTCATAACATAGTTGAGAATCATCTTTATACAAAGTTTGGTTAAAAAAAATCCTGAAACCTAAAAATTGATTGGTGATTTAAAAAAAAAAAAAAGAAAAAAGAAAAAAGAAAAATCCCATTGTTTTTGCCTATACATGTCATTTCATGTCATTTTACTTTTTAAACACTATTGGTGTCCACTACAGAGGACATAGCATAACATATGAATAAAATATAATGTTATTTTTTCATTTGTTTCTTATGCTCTAAACAATATAATGACGTGAAAAAATACTAAATTCAAAAATCTTTTTTCTTTTTTCTGGGTCTCAGGAGACGCTATATATGAGGCTTTTTTGGCCAATTTTACCCATTTTAGCTGACTTCACCCTAAATGAACATTTATTCAAAGTGTAACTTTTGTAAGGTGCAGAACAAGCATAGACTGTAAAAAAGAAACATGGTGCAGAACTAGACGTTTGACACGTTTCTCATGTTTCTGTGATTTGTGTAAAGTTTTTATTTTTTGTTTAGTGTTCTCAAACATTATTGTTGACTTTCCGCAATTGGTAGTCTCTGCGCAAGCGCAGTCGTGGCCCCTCCCAGTAACGTTTTTATTCTTTGCCCCTGCGGTTTCTGCGGAAACCCCCTCGAATGCGTGGAGTCGTTGGGTTGTTTTCCAAATCGCATGTAGTACGTACAACCAATCTGTGATTTAAAAACACCTATGTGGTCACCAGGGTTGACGACGGGGCGACTGGATTACCGCGGCAGTATTTCGATAAAAGGAGGACCATTTTGTTTTAGCGTTTTGTAATGGTTTTGCTGTACTAGTCTTTTGTTTTGTTTTTTTTTGTATGTGTGATGGACGCCATTTTAGGTCGATCACACCAGAGCTGCTAGCACATTGTTTCAGGCCTTGCTTCAAACTACGTCGGTTTGTGTTTTGTTGAAATTTGGACTACATCGAACAAACATTTCGGAGGAACTTTGATGCGGACACTTGGGCGACATATTTGGCAGGACTCTACACGTTCACCCATACGGACACCGTTTGAACTCTATATTTCTTTATCAGAGTTGGACCTTACGGACAGCTCACGGCTAACCGCCATATGGTCCTGGGACATTGCGAAACCGCAGGAGCATTTCTGGCTTGTGCTGGGAAATTCCGTGGACTAGAAGTCACTTGCGTCTTTAAGATTGCGTGTTGCACTTGATCACTATCTCTTTGAACACTTGATATTTTGAATTCGCAGTTATTCACTTGAGGCTAAATCCACACGACACCCCCTTAGTGGTGACTCTTGATTAAAGAGAGTGTTGAGATGAGCAAATATGGCTATTATTATTATTCTTAAACTGTTAAGCTGATAAACTGACATTGAATAAGGTTGATCGGTGGGAGAGCCCACGCGATCGTGCGAATTGTAGTTGAGTTTGGTTGTGTGTGGTGGTATCTGACCACAAGGATTGTTTAAACATGTCTTGTGTCCATTACAAGTTTTCTTCTAAACTTAACTACGACACGGTCACCTTCGATGGCCTTCACATCACGCTTAGTGATTTGAAACGCCAGATTATGGGGCGAGAAAAGCTGAAGGCCGCGGATTGCGACCTACAAATCACCAACGCTCAAACTAAAGAAGGTAAGTCGGGCAAATGAGTTGTTTATACGTGCTCTTTACTTGTAGTTTAAAGCAACTGCAAGTAATGTTTACGTGGTGTGATAGATAGAGTACATATATAATATTTGTATCGGAAAATGTGTAAAAGCTCAAAGCTAATGTTTTCCTTGCTAACGTAAAACGGCCAACACCGTTGTCGTTATATCATTTAAATGTCGAGTTCTTATGTTTGTGAAATCAGCTCTTAAGCATATTATGGTGGTGTTTTTATGAATATTAATTACATTCACACGTAGATGTTGTCCATACACTTGTGCAGTGTGGACTCCATTTTGTGGACGTGTTTACGACGCGTGCTTTCGTTTCCGGTCCGTGACAAATGAATAGAAAAATGTGGCATGTTGATTAATGATTGTGTCGTCCTTGTCTTTGTTTACAGAGTACACTGATGATGGAGCCCTCATCCCCAAAAACTCGTCTGTCATCATCAGACGAATCCCTATTGGAGGGCTTAAGTCGACAAGCAAAACATATGTCATGTAAGTACATTAACACTTTAATTTGCTTTTGACATCTGCAGTGTTTTATATTGTCTTGTTTTGTGAGTATGTTCTCAAAGCAGAAACTTTAGGTCTGATTTGATTTAAACAAAACAAACAAACATGATTAACCCCCTGAACTAAAATTGTCATTTGCCTAAAATCCCTGTTGAAAAAAACAGCATATGCTGGTTAGGTATGTTTTGAAGCATGGCAGCCAGTTTGAGCTGGTTTATGCTGATCAAGTGCTGGTCCTAATCAACTAGCTCCAGCTCAGGGCCTGTTTAAAGGGTTAGTTCACCCAAAAATGAAAATTATCATTTATTTCTCACCCTCATGTTGTTCCACATCCATAAGACCGTGAGGCCAGTGAGGCCTGCATAGCCAGCAATGACATTTCCTCTCTCAAGATCCATTAATGTACTAAAAACATATTTAAATCAGTTCATGTGAGTACAGTGGTTCAATATTAATATTATAAAGCGACGAGAATATTTGTGGTGCACCAAAAAAAAAAAAAAAACGACTTGTATAGTGATGGCCGATTTCAAAACACTGCTTCATGAAGCTTCAGAGCATAATGAATCAGTGTGTCGAATCTGCTGTTCGGAGCACCAAAGTCACATGATTGATTCAATACGCTGTCAATCATGATTCGATACCTTGATTCATAATGCTCCGAAGCTTCATGAAGCAGTGTTTTGAAATCGGCCATCACTATATAAGTCGTTATTTATTTTTTGGCACACCAAAAATATTCTCGTCGCTTTATAATATTAATATTGAACCACTGTACTCACATGAACTGATTTAAATATGTTTTTAGTACATTAATGGATCTTGAGAGAGGAAATGTCATTGCTGGCTATGCAGGCCTCACTGAGCCATTGGATTTCAACTAAAATATCTCAATTTGTGTTCTGAAGATGAACGAAGGTCTTACAGGTGTGGAACGGCATGAGGGTGAGTAATAAATGACAGAATTTTCATTTTTGGGTGAACTAACCCTTTAAACCTGGGGCCTGTTTCATAAAACACGTTTACCAAATAAGCTAGGTTTATTTCAGTCAGTCTGATTATTTTGAACTAAAACAGACTTAATGAAATAAACCTGGATTATTTGGTAAACTTGTTTTATGAAATGGGCCCTAGCTCAAGGACCAGCTTGGACCAGCTTAAACCAGCTGCCATGCATTAAAACATACCTAACCAGCATATCGTTAGCCTCATAGCATAATTGCCTAAGTCATTTTTTGGCCAAATTTTGATATCTGCCTTTGAAATATGATCTGGGCAATTATGCTATGAGGCTAACGATATGCTGATTTTTTTTCAACAGGAATTGCTCAAATATTAATCCAAACTCATAAGATGTTATTCGCTAAGAATATTACCTTGCACTGAAGATGTCAATTTATTCACACTTCTGCATGTTCAAACCTAATGTGCTGGAAACTGTGAAAATCTTGGCATTTTTGAGCCACTTGTCAAACCTGCCGCAAACTGTGTATTTTCCTTGCATGAAAAAGAGCAATTGTGAATATTTGAACTCTTCTTTAAATGTATTGATATATTAAAAAAAAACCATGGCTGAATTCAGGGTGATTGGGACAGTTTTTGTCATTGAGATAACTGGGGGAAAGTTTTTTTTTTTTTTTTTTTTTTAAGCCTTAGCAGAGAGTAATTGGCAACTTACGACTGAAATGCACCTCATTTTAGTTGAGCAGTTTGAATGTGGCTTTGCAGTAAATGTTCAAGAATCATCAGTGTTAAGTTAATTTAATTGGAAGTTAACCTTTCGTTTTGTTTTGTTTTTGTTTTGCAGCGATCGATCTGAACCAAGTGGATCTTCAAAAGCAGTATGTAAAAACACCTCATTTCCTTGTCTCATTACACACATTTTCAAACTCCTCAGCAGTTGCTTTGTCTTGAAATAATTTAGGTATTTTCTCATGCTCCTCAATGTTGTCTTTGAAATCTGTTTGAAGATAACAAAGTATGTTGAGCTTAATGTTTATATTGTGTGATTCACTAAAGCTGTTGCATTGATTTTCATGTTTTTATACAATTTTCAGTGTGTACAGAAGTCTGTGCGCATGCTAATACACTGTTTCACATTGAATAAGCCATCTACAAATATGAATTCTGTTGTACAGTGTAGTGTAAGATCATATTGATCTATATAATTCTTGAACATGGCCAGTGTTCAGTTTGTTTGTCGTTAAAGTGACACATCTGTAAAAAGCTGTGTTTTTTTGTTTGTTTGTTTTGAAATAAAAAAAATGCATTGTGTTATTTATTAATTTCACCTTGTATCATACAGCTTCAGTGTCTGACTACTCATGTTTACTCAGTTGGTATTATATGGCACAATAGTTTAATTTAGTTGTGTAGATGTATGAATGAGTGAGTGTGTGTGTGTGTGTGAGAGAGAGACTTGAGACTAAGTTTTTATCAAAGTGTATTACCTAAAGCATAATGAGCCTTGCCTTGGATTAACTGACAAGGTGAATCGTGTATTTTTTTTTTTTTTTACTAGCGATTTGTTCTTGACTGGACTCAGTGTTCAGGAAACTGGCTCTTGGCATTTAAAGGATAATCAAACAAGCCTTATGCAGTTTTAATATAATTTTCATACATGGAAAACAAATTACATTTAGTAGAGCAACTTGATTTAGATTCCCTTCTCTAGTTAAAACTGTATGCTAAATTCTCTGTGAATTGTCATTCTAATTTACATTTATCTTAATTTTTTGAATTTCTTTAAGAGAGCCAATTGTTTGCAGAAATTAAACATTGTACTACTGCAAATATACAGTTGCTTGACTATAATATGTGACTGGAATAATTCATTCCAATTTTAAAAGTAAATATTTGAACACATTTTTTAATAGTCATACCGACGAGGTGTTCTCTTACCCTTTGTAAAATTACATTTTCTTGTAGTTTATTGCTTTATTTTACAAAAGCTGTTGGGAAATGGAAGGAAAAAAAACAACACATTTGGGTGAAATTCCAGACCAGCGGTTTATTCAACAATTGTACAGTTGTATAAATACAATTGTCTTATTTTGGTATTTATAGTGAGATTTTGTTTTTATTGGTGATCGGAAAAAGTCGGTATGAATGAGAGGGTGATTTTTGGGCACAAATTTTGTAATTACAGATTGTTTCAGCTAGTGTTTGTGTCATTCTGACATGGCAAATTGTGCTAAAGTTATTCTAACAAAACTAAACCTTTTTTTTTTTTCACACCTTTTTTTTTTTTGAACATTGTACTTTAATGCCAAACAGAAATCTGCTTATTCAAACTTGAATCATGTGACTTGTACTTTTTTCCATATTTTATGTCTTATTTCTAATGTTTGCAGAACAGCTACTGGGCCAGTTGCATAAACTTAGCCACTGTTAAGACAGTGTCTTAAGAACTAGTTTGACCAACTTGCAGTTAACCAAGGGGTGATCCATCTTTTTCAATTCCACTTAGACCAACCAACCTTTTTATGTAATTGACTTTAAAAAAAAATAATAAAAAATTAGGACCGGTCTTGAAGAAAAGACTAGTCTAAGCAGTTTATGCAACTGGCCACTGTGACAGATGAACATATACTATGCAATAATGCTATACCATTTTTTTTCTTTGTTAGCACTTGTAGTTTGCTTCTCTCCCATGTACTTATGTGATGTTGAGACCCAAACTAGCTATAAAAGCGGTGACCCGCTACAAGGCACATTATGTAGGACACTTATTTACAAAAGTACCTAATTCCAGTGAACAGTTTTAAATACGCATTTCATATCCTATATGGCCTGTTGTATTATAGTTATATTTTCTATATGAATAAATTGCATTTTCTTTATGACTTACTGTACAATAAAACTTAAGTGTTTAACTCCCTCACATCTTCTTAAGGCCCTGTGTGTTCACTTTCCATAGGGTTTTTTGATGAGTTACATCTTTCTTAGATTTCAAGTAAATGGTACAGGCTGTGAAACAGCTATGAAAGCTATACATTTTTTTAGTTTACAGTGATTCAAAGCTCATTGGTAATGACTAGGGTTGTCAAACGTACCGGTACTACCAGTACCAGTCAGTAAAGGAAAAAAAGTTGACTGTACCAGCATTTCTCCAGTACCGGTAGTACAGAATACTGGGTATATTCAGTACCCACTGATACACACTACTTTCAAACACTCTCGTTCATGTTTGTTTGAGCACTCTGGGCATCAAAGGTTTCTATTTACAATGTGTTTTTACAAGCGTTGCGTCACAATCATATCTGCTGAGCACGTGAACACTCTGGCCTGTCAGAGGTACTAGTCAGTAAGTTAGTCAGAATCCGCTTAACCTATGAAAGCTCACAGAGTTTGGTTTTGTTCAACAGGATTTGCGACTCACATCATTGTAACCAACAAAGTGTAAACATGATGTGAAACATAGTTTTATTGTACGATTAAGACAGCTTTTATTGCAGAGAGTGCAGAATTCAGTGAGCTTGTGCATTCCGAGATTATTATACAGGGCTCTTCCCTTGCTTTCTATTTATTACCCATTCACCATCTGAATACAAGTTTAGTTTTTCATGCTGCCAAGTAACTTCAAAGTCTCTGGATTGACAACCATGTTTAAATGCGTGATTGAATCCGAAACTACAATGATTGACCGTGATAACCAATGGATGAGACCAGATGGGACAAAATTTTCAAAGTACTTAATTCAACTGAGAACCGCAACATTTCTGGTATTGGTACTGAACTACTGAAATTTTGGTACCGTGACAACCCTAGTGATGAACTTATTCAAGATAAAATATATAATGTTCCGTTAACTGTGGTGTAAACACTTTTAAACATTTCATGCGTTTCCATTAGGATTTGGTTGTTATATTACTAATTTTGTTTTTATATAGTGTTAACTTTGAAGACTTTCATTTGTCCAATTTCTCTCTATTGGGCATGATAGATTTGTGCCTTGTCATAGTGGTGAACCCCTCTTTGTTTTAATGTTTTCTTTCCTGATGGCAGATTGATGATTCTTCTTCCATTTCACTGGCCCTGCTTTCAAAGGTATTTTAAACTCTGTAACTACTTGATATACTCTGCTCTACTGTATCTAACTTCAGTGTTTTGGATTTGGCAAGCCATAATGTAAACACATATATATATATATATATATATATATATATATATATATATATATATATATATATATATATATATATATATATATATTTTTTTTTTTTTTTGTCAAAAATATTGTGGTTTGTCACATCCAGATTATGTGTGCATAGAATGTTAAGTGAAATTGGTTGTGTAATACTCAATATGTGAAATTGTATGTTTTGCATTAGCCAGAAACTTGCTTATCAGTAGTAATATTGATAATTTTGTATTATGCTACATATCAGTAATTACATTAATTTAAATTTTAAACAAAAGATTTATATTTAGAATTATTGATGGTATGTGCTCATTGTCTGTGATAATTGTATAATTGTGTTGATACTTGTGTGAAAGCCTGGTCCTGTAAAAAGTGAGCCAATTGTTTTTTATCAGTGTGGATTACTGTTTAAGCCTCTTGCCCACATTACACTAATTGCAGGTGTTTTTTTTTTTTTAAATTGAAAAAATGAAGCACTCTGAAATCCTGCTCTGGATTTTTTAAAATTCCCTGGACTTTTTTGTAGAGCAATATGAGCAGTCTACACAAAACTATTTTTCTTTATACTGGACTTTAAAGACCCCAGCCGCATTTACTCTATATGGATAATGGTTAATTGTCTTTATTCTTCATATGATGTCATAATATTTAACAATATAGTGTAATTTTGGTACAATTGGAAATTTGAATTTCATTTTGGTTCTGTGTATGTGTCTTAGGCCATGACTGCGTTGCATGCGCTAATGTGAAATCTACTGTTCTTCTGACACATTACAATAAAACTAAATGAATGGAGAAAAGTCTCTTAGACAACGGGCAATGCACGTATGTAGTTGGTATCAAGCCTTGTATGAGTCTTTTATTAGTTTTTTTATGCTCTCTTGCTATGGTTAATATAAAATGCGTGTTGTCCCTTTGTTTCTCATTTTAAGGCCTGAGGTGGTACTCATTCTTTACGTTTTAGTATTTTTAAAGATCACACACTGATAGAGGCAAGAAGCTGCTGCTTACAGGACAAGGTTTCAGCAAATCTCTGGGCTCGATTGAACATTCCAACATTGATTTTATTTGTGAAAACATTATTACCTGTTAAACAGACAGCCAATCTTGCTGAAACAAATGCATCAGAGGAAGACAAAATAAAAGCAATGATGTCTCAGTCCAACCATGACTATGACCCTATCCAGTAAGTATGCAAAATTCAAGACATTGACTTTTTATTTAAAATTGCTCTCAGCCTCGATTCTAACATGAATCTCTATTCATTAGTTATGCAAAGAAGCTTGTTGGTCCACCTCCACCAAACTACACATGCTTTCGTTGTGGAAAAACTGGACATTATATCAGAAACTGCCCAACAAATGGGGTAATTGGGTTTTCATTACCACAGCTGCTTTAACATTCCAATTGTTTTGAACTTGGTGATGCTTACTATAACAGTTAGCTTGTGTAAGCATTTTTACCATTGGGATGCTCATTTAGTCAGAGAAGAAATTTAACCTTGCAAATCAACTGTGCGTTAGCAGGATCGAAGTTTTGAAGCTCCTCAACGAATAAAGAAAAGCACAGGAATTCCTCGGAGTTTCATGGTCGAGGTTGATGATCCAAACAGAAAAGGAGTCATGTTGACCAACAGTGGAATATATGCCATTCCTACTATTGATGCGTGAGTAGGAATTTTTTCAGTTCCGCCATAATTATGCAAAGCCATCAGAGTAGTGTCCTTAATGTGTCAGTTTAGTTAATCATATTGTGCTTGCTTTGTTTAGTGAGGCCTATGCCATTGGGAAAAAAGAGAAGCCACCATTCTTGCCCCAAAATCAGTCTTCATCTTCAGAGGAAGAAGATCCTGTACCTGATGAGCTGCTGTGTTTGATCTGCAAGGATCTTATGACAGATGCTGTGGTTATACCCTGCTGTGGAAATAGCTATTGTGATGAGTGTAAGTGTCTGTACAAACAGATGTCAGAAAGTGTTTTTAACTGTTAAAAGCTTACAGTCTTTTGGCCACAGGTATTCGAACATGTTTGCTGGAGTCTGACGAACATGTTTGCCCAACCTGCAAACAATCGGATGTATCTCCTGATGCTTTGATCGCGAACAAATTCTTGCGCCAAGTAAGAAATCCCTATCGT
The DNA here is from genome assembly GCF_018812025.1 of Megalobrama amblycephala. NCBI lineage: Eukaryota > Metazoa > Chordata > Actinopteri > Cypriniformes > Xenocyprididae > Megalobrama > Megalobrama amblycephala. The sequence continues at coordinate 44,931,364 of NC_063044.1, forward strand.
AATCATATTTCGTTGTTGTTAAACACCCATATTTGCTTCTAACTTAATAGAACATTAACACAACCTTTTCTTTGGAACCTCAGGCAGTGAATAATTTTAGGAATGAAACAGGATATACCAAGAGGATTCGAAAAGCTGCAGCTGCTGCTCAAGTATCTGCACAAGGAGCCCCAACTCAGGCTTCTGCCCAGCGGCCACCTTTGAGACTGGCAACCTCACGCCAGCAGGACCCTCTTATGGCCAATGTTCCAAGCTCAACAGCTGATAGCACCCCTCCCCAAAGTACACCTGCTGCACCTTTATCACCTGTTAGCACTCATCAGCCCTCCAGTACCCCACCTTCTTCTAGCAGCTCAACTGTACACAGCAGCACTGCACCTGCAGAATCAAACTATAGCCCTGTGGTGAACTCTCCTCAGCACTCTACAAAGCAGGATGACCCTCCTTCATCTAAGTAAATAATTTTCTAACCCTTCAGAGGATCCACTGGTTGTGTAAAACATAAGGTACCGGACTTGAGTTTGTCTGTGGAGTTAAGGTTTTTGTTTTTTTTTTTTTCCTCCAGGGAACCAGAGGTCTCGGCATCTACTGTTGTGCCTTCATCAGAGCCTTCTGTCCTGACAACTTCAGCTTTTTCAAAGGTATTACCTTTTTACAGTATTTTAAGTTTGAAGTTAGCTAAAATAAGAGAATTACATAGACCATATTACATGAGCAAGAGTAGCTCCGTTAAGACTAAAATATTTAGTAACTGACATTTTTGCCACAATTTGACCAAGCCCCCCCCCCCAGATAAAAATTGTTGACTTACCATAAAATAGACTTATTTTTTTATTTATTGCTCATGGCTTTGCGAACCTACATCGGCATCCAAACACGGCTCACCGTAATTTGTATAAAGACGGAGATTACAATCGAGCTGCTATTAGCTCGATTAGCTGCTATTTCAAAAATGGCGGTCACAAGTTTCTTGTTGGTCACGGTAACCCCGCCCCCAGCCCCTGACGCAAGCGGTTCTTACTTCTAGCCCAGCAATGTTTTGGTGCTACTTACGAACCACTTTTCCTGGTTCGGAGCTGGTGCTTTGTGTGTCGAAAGACAAAGAACTGATTTGAAACTTGGCTCTGGCTCCGAACCAGCACTCAAACGGCCTTGGTGGAAAAGGGGTACATGAGTATGATTTAGTGATCCCTCCCTCTCTATTTGTGTTGCCTAGGGATTCCATGTCCCAGTACTTGGGAAGCCGAATATGCCTCAGCACCACATGCACAGACCAGGTAAGATAAAATCAGTTTCTGATTTTAATCAATTTTTATTAATCAATTTAATAATTTATTTTTGGTTTTATTTTTTCCATAAACTTTTAATATTTACTTCTTTTTTCTTCCTTTTTAGGACAGCCAAGGACTAGTGGACCAAGGCCAACTGGAAACCGTCCTGCATGGGATCCGTAAGTATCAAAGAGTGTAATCTTTAAATAATTCATTTTTATCCAAAAAATATGAGTACTTGACTACTGTCTATTTATCCTATCAGGTCCACGAATAGAGGGAGAGCTCCTAGTGAGCGACCACCAAGAACACAGCCTCCACCAGTGCAAAATCTTCCACCTGTAGTCCCTCCAGTGTATGCGCCTCCTGGTCTATTTCCTCCTCCACCACACCCTATGCCTCAGCCACCTGGTGTTGTTCCTCAGCAGTATCCTATACAGTATCCTCCAGGACAGCAGCCTCCCCCTCCCTTCAACATTCCACCACCTGTATTTCCACCTGTCCCACCTGTGACGGCTCCGTGGGTGCCTCCTGGTGCCCAGCCACCTATAGCCAACCCAATCCCTTCTATGCCAGCAGCACCTTTTCTGTCTAAGGAGGAGTTTTACCGCCAGCAGCGTAGACTGAAGGAAGAGTACGTAGAGAACACGATATATATTAAAGTTACATTTATTTAGTGTAATGGTTATTTGGCTCATTCCTCATATGTATAGATGAAAATTGTTATATATGGTTGTTTTGATTGTAGCATCATGATTTATGTGTCTTTGAGTTACCTTTAAATTAAATCTAGATTGTGTGAAGTATTGTGTGGATTCTTCCACTCTTACTCCTCAATAATGCGTGTTGTAATGAATAACCAAGTTTTAACTGCAAAGTTTTGTTTCCTTCCTGTCTTTGATAAATAGTTCCCAATGTCGATTCGTTACCAGGGAGAAGAAGTCCAAACTTGAAGAGTTTACCAATGACTTTGCCAAAGAGCTTTTGGAGTACAGAAAGATCCAGAAGGAGAGAAGGCGATCTTACTCTAGGTTAGGAAAAATACAGTTCCACCTGCAAGCTGTCATTTTTGATAGGAAATGTTTGGCATCAACTAAAAATCCTAATTTATCTTTCTTTTTCAGATCAAAATCTCCATACAGGGGTTCCTCCTACAGTGGTTCATCTTATTCCTATTCAAAATCTCGCTCTCGGTCCAGATCACCACGCTCCTACTCTCGATCACTATCCCGATCTCGGTCAAGATCCCGCTCACGCTCTCGTTCCCGATCACGCTCCTACTCTCGCTCACCATACCCCCGCCGGGGCCGAGGTCGAAGCCGTAGCTATCGTTCCAGGTCACGCACTCCTACTTACCATCGCTCCCACAGTAGATCTCCATCGTTTAGGGGTCGGGAGATGAGTGGAATGGGAAGTGGAATCTATCGTTCCCGCTCCAGATCCCCAGTGTATAGAAATCACAGTCCCAGCAAGAAACTCCCACCACCTTCTCAAATGGAGGGTGAGCGCAAATACACAGGGAGGTACAGAGAACCCCCTCCTTATGATGCTAAGGCTTATTATGGCCGAAACGTTGACCAGAGTGACCCCTATGAGAGAGAGCGATACAGAGAGTGGGAAAGAGAGTACAGGGAGTGGTACGACAAATACCTTAAGAGTTATAACAACCCACCAAGTGGTCAAATGAGAGGCCGTGGTCCAAGCGGCAGAGATCCCTATACCCCTGAGCGTTTTGCTCCTCCCCGACCAAGAGAAAACTCCCCCTATGGCAGGGGACGTCGAGAGGATTACCCACCGCCACCTCAGAGCCACAGTGTTCCTCCGAGAGGCAGAGTTGCTATGACATACCAAGAGAAGTGTGCTGAGAAGTATGGCCACCTTCATGCCAATACCACTGGAGCTGGGAGAGGGCTTAACAAAGAGTCTTTGAAACCTATCAAGGACAGAGAACCAAGTGGCAGCACCGCTACAGATCCCAAGTCTCTGAAACATAAGAAACATCGCAAAAAGAAGAGAGATGATGGTGACCTCTTCAGCCACTCTGACTCTATGGATGAATCCAGGAAAGATGATCGTAAAGGCGACTCCATGCTGATGAATTCAAGCCGTGATGATGCCACACCTGTCAGGGATGAGCCCATGGATAGTGCTGCAGTGCCCTATAAGAGTACCCCTGAAAAGGAGAAGAAAGAGAGGACTAAAAGCAAAGCTGACAAAGGTAAACGAAGGTCTGAATCCAGTGGGCAAAAGAAGGAAGCATCAGGAAAGATGTCAAAGCCTACTAGAGAGAAGGATTCCGATGCACCTCGAGAGAAGGTGGCTCCCGCTGAACCAGCCATAAAGAGAGTCAAAGACGAACCATCCCTCAAATCTGAACTAAGTAAACCTCAGTCTTCAGAGTCCAAACTCATGCTCCCACGCAAGTTGATGCAGTCTAGGCCCATCAAACACCACCAGGAGCTGAAGTCCATCAAAGATGAGCTCAAAAGCAAGAAGGAATTGGTGAAAGACCTTCCAAAGCAAGACAAAGTTCCTGACAAAGATGGGAAGGTCCCCAAAAAAGAGCCAGAGAAGCCTGTGAAAACTGAAGAGAAGATGCCCACAAAGGCAGTTGATACCAAACTGGATAAAAAGAAACGGAAAGATGACAAGCCTTCTTTGAAAGACCTGGATGTCCCTCCGTTAAAAATAGCAAAAATGGAAGTTGACATGGCCAAAAGCTCTCCAAAACCTAAACCCAGACTGGAGAGCGAAAGGCCAGTTGAGAAGGAGAAAGTAGCTATTCCATCTCTGATGGATATTAAGCCAGAGCCTGTAAGAAAGATTAAAATCAACAGGGAAATTGGCAAGAGAATATCTAGCATTGATCGGCCAGTTTCGGCTGAGGACTCTGCTCACGCCACTGGAAAGAGCAGGCTGGATAAGTCTAGAGGAAAATTGAGGAGGAAGGTGCATGTTTCCGACGGGTCAGGATCCTTATTGGTTGATTACACCAGGTGAGAGAATTAAAATTTTAAAGTTCTTGGCAACTCTTAATTTCTTTTAATCTGTACCATCAATTTATTCATATTTGTTGTGTTTGGCAGCACCAGCTCCACAGGAGGAAGCCCCATCAAAAAGCATGAGGAGAAGCTTGACTTAAAGAAGACTGTGATAAAGACTCTGGAGGAATACACCAATGACAGCTCCACCCCTGCTGAGGACGAAATCGTCATGATACAAGTGCCCCGTTCCAAGTGGGAAAAGGAGGACTATGAATCTGAGGACGATGATTCTAAGGTTGCCGCTAGAACAGACAGTATCAACACATCCAGCTCTGCTCCTTCAGGGGAAAACGCTGCTGCAAAATCAACTGACAAGGAGTCTCCTCATGCTGACAAAGCTCCGACTGTCTCCAAAGAGGCAGATGTCAAACCTGCCAAGGACTCCACGTCATGTGATAAGGAGAAAGATTCTGAAAAGGACAAAGACAGAGAACGAGAGCGAGAACGGGACCGAGGGAAAGAAAGAGACCGCAGCAGCACTGCAGATCGTGATATAACTGATAAAAGGAAACCTAGTGTACCTAATCAGGAGAGAGAGCGTGCACAGGAGAAAGGCAGTGACCATAGCAGTGAACGGAGCTCTTCTTCCCAGTTATCTAGAGACAGGCAAGCTGACAGGCCTGAACCAACCTCTAGAAAGCCAGTAGGTAGAGAGACAACGACAGGCCTTGCCAGTAGGAAACCAGAGCATAGAGATGATGCAAGAGACCACGTAGGCACAAGATCAAAAGATGAGAGAAGTCCAATCAGGAGGAGAGTATCGCCCTCAAGGGTAAAGGACTTGCACACAGACTCTGGGAGAAAAACACCACAGGAGTCGAATAGGAGCCCAAGTCCAAGTAGGAATAAGAGAGCATCATCGCAGAATGCCCCAGAGCCAAAACGAACTGGCCTAGAGGATCACAAAGGAGACTGGCCATGCAGTAAGGACAGCCAGGGTTCTAGGCATTCTGATGTGCGTCCTATAAAGGACCGGGAGCACAGGACTCCTCATAGAGCTTTGACTCCAGAGCCTAGGTCTGATGCAGAGAAAGGTGGCATACATGGTGACCACATCAAAATCCCATCGGTGCGCGCCACAAGACTGTCATCAGATTTAACACGGGAAACCGATGAGGCTGCGTTTGTCCCTGACTACAGCGAAAGTGACAGCGAGACCTCGGACATTGAGAGCAAAATGGAGCAGAGAGGACGAGAGAGGGACAGCAGTGGCAGCCAGAGTCCAAGCCCCTCTGGAAGCCATGGACACAGCAGCAGCCCCAGCTCTCCAGGCAGTCAGGACAGCAAAAAGAAGAAAAAGGACAAAAAGGAGAAGAAGGAAAAGAAGAAACACAAGAAGCACAAAAAACACAAAAAGCATAAGAAACATACAAGTAATGAGTCTGAATCAGAGCTCAAAGGACAGAAACACAAACATAAGAAAAAAAAGTCCAAAAAGAGCAAGGACAAAGACAAAGATGACAAGGAAAAAGAAGAAAGTGAAAGAGATGAACATAAGGCAAAAGTATCCATTTAATTCATTTATAGGTTCAAACATTGATTTAATTTACTCATCTATAAGAAGCATTGAAAAAAAATATTGTTCTGCAGAAAAGTTTAAGTACTGGTTCAGCTTTCATTTTTACTGCTATTTCCCATTGGTTAACAACATGCTTTTTTTGTGTGTCTGACAACGCTAACCTCTCCCATCAATGCAAGAGAATAGCTACTTGAATGATAAAGGTTATTTGGGTTCTGAATTTTCATGAATATTTTGGTTCTCATTTAAAACTGTTGCAGATTCTCATTACATCATGGTTTTGCATTAAGACCGTTGTAGAGGAAGCACTTTAGAAATGTGAATGTGATTGCAGATTTGCGAAATTTGCAGAGTTGCAAAAGCCCTTTTGTACCTCGTCTCTTGTATGTTTAAGTTGGAGAGAAGCATATCATTATGACAGTATGAAAATATTGTTACAGAGGTAACAGGAGAGTGGTATCTAGGCATTGGGGCAGACTGATTTACAAATGTTTTTGCACTGTGAATATTTCCTCTACTCTTTCATTTTATTTTACTTCACCTTCACAAGAGTAATTTAAATCATCTGCTGAAATGGAATTGTAAATGTTTTGAGGGTAATAAATTTTTTCAGCAAATATAATGGTCTCTCATTCTGTTTATTTTCATGCCTTGGTAATAAAGATTTCCTAGGAACCACATTACACTATTTCCATTAGACTATCCTGCATTACAGTTTTGGATAAATACGGTAATAAAAATAAATAAAAAATCCATTAAAGTAACTACAAATGAGCATGTAAAGCAAATTAAAAAAAAAAAAAAAACATATCCTGTGAAGCATGACCCCGCCCCATGCGATGTTCTCACCTTTTTTCCCCCTTACCTGTTTGCATCCCTGCTTAAAATAAAGCATAACATGAGTTATTTATTGTATGTATTTTGTCATTTCCAGTATCAACACATAGTTAGTGACAATGGTTTTCCAAAATACTTCTGAGCCTGTGTGGCTATATTTAACACAGTAGCGTTATTTTTCACGTAACGCTGTCTGCAGGCTCGAAGGTCATGCATGTGTCCTGCCTTTCCACAGACTGAAATTTATCAGGATTCTCTGAATCTTCACAATATTATGTATGGTAGATTGTGAAAAGAAAGACCTAAATACTTTGCAATCTTAGTTTGAAAAATGAAATTTTTGAAATGAAATTTAATTCTCATGAAATTTGGCACACAGTTGTGAGCCATGACCCATCTTTTCTTGCAAAGACACAGTCTTTGATGGATGTTTCTTTTATATCCAAACACAATACTCTCACCTACCTTTTACCATTTCACCTGTTAATAGTGGACAGTTTCAAAACCGTTTAACTTGGATATTCTGTAATCTTTTCACTTTTATTTTGCCTCTGTCTCAACTTTTTTGGAGTATGTTACAGCCATCAAACAAATTTGTTTATAGTTACAAACTACAATTAATCTGGCCAATGAAAACATTGAAAATGTTTTCTTTTTACTGTTGTCAGTTAAATAAAAGTTCAAGAGAGTGAACAAATCACATATTCTTGATTTTATATCATTTTACACAATGTCCCAACTTTTGTTGTAATTGTTAAACTAAAATTGCTCATGTATAATGGATTAAGGATATAAAAATTATTTAAATATAAATAATTAAAATAAATGATCATGTGAGTTTGTGTTTAAAAACCTTTTTCTATGTAGTGACCTTTAATTTGGATCAAGAGAAACTGAGTAACTTTACTGTGTCAGGGATGTGTCACAGCTTATTGGTCCAGTTTCAGTTTGAGCTCTCTTGCCGAGAACATAACATGTCCCAGAGCAGGTTAGCCGTGGACACAAATTACTATTGCGATGAACACCGATAAAAAGGTGCTTTCATGGTGATTGGGTTGGCACAAACTAAACTGAAAAATACTTGGCTAGCCCTCAAACCAGCTTCATGGTGTAGACGCCAGATGTTCTCTAGAAAGGAGAATGCCTCTCCCTCTAATACCACCAGCAGTGAACCCAGCTAAGCAAAGAATCCTTCAAACATTTAAATATACTCTAAAATAATTATAAAAACAAGATACGAAAGGTATCATAAAATGTTTTGGCCAACAGCATGTTACTAAATTTTACTATCTAACAACATAAACTGACATTCCTCAACCTGATATTAAATGAAAAATACCCTTCTGTGATAAGAGAACAGAAGTGCTGCGTTTCCTCTGACAGCCACTTGAGGACGGCAGACATCTTATATCTGTACCCATACCCTTACAAAAAATGACCTGCAATAATCCAGAAGGATTGTAGTTCTCTCTGCAGGGATCATGCTGTAGCCCAGCAGGACAAAACAAAAAGCTCACATGACAGTGCATATTCTTACAGGCAGGGGTGTAACCCTAACCTTAACCCTGTCACCAGAGTCAATGGCTCTGCCTATCCCTAAATCTTATTAGGTCAAGCTCCACCCCTTAGGTCCATAGAGGTAGAGTTGGCCTTGGCCAAGGTCCACCCATTGTGTCCAGAGGAGCTATGAGCGGGGATGCACAGGGGTGCTTCTCATTTCTCATTTGTGCATCCTGGTTCCCTTTCCTCTCAGCTCCATTCCCCTTAGGATGCGAGCAGGAAGGATGCAAGGAAAGAAAATGAGGTTGGAGGAACTGAAGGAAAACTTATTTTTATATTAAAATCTTCTTGATCTCTCTGGAGCTTAAGGGTGGAGCTTAACCTGTTTAAAGGGTGGAGAGGTAGGGTTAGGGTGTGACTGGAGGATGCAGCTCCACCCAGGGCTGGACTGAGGCTAAAATTCGGCCCTGGACAAACCCAGCCCATGCGGCCTACGAGTTCCCCTGTGAATGTTTTTGCTGGGGTTAGGGCCTTAAATTGGAGTAAATAAATGAATAAATAGAACAAGGACAGTGACAAATAATAATGGATATTATTGATTTTACTACAAATGCAGTTAACAAATTTAATATTGCACTTTTGTCACATAGAAATTCACTTTGGCAGTAAAGCACTGATTTTCATGCCGTTAAGTAAATTTAATGCTATTAAATCCTGTCATCATTTACTCACTCTCATGTTGTTCCAAACCTGTATGACTTTCTCTCTAATGTAAAACAAAAAAGAAGATATTCTGAAGAATGTTGTCAACCAAACCATTATGGTTAAGCTACCCTTGACTCCAATTATTTTATTTTTTATGTTATACAGAAAGAAAGTAATTCATGTTTGAGTAAATTAAGACATTTTGGGTTGAACTACTCCTTTAAAACAATAACATTTTTAAAGAGTTAACACCTAATTTATGTAAGACACTGATATCTATCTTTCATGATGCTCTCATTGAAATAACATTTTACTTCAATTAAAATTCATAAGAACTATTAAAAATGTCATAAAACATATTTAAAGAAATAAAAAATAAAGCTTTGTCCCTATTTCATGGGATACAGGCTTTAAAGCTGTTTTGTTAAATTATCCTTTAATTGCCCTGATGAAATTTACTATGATTTAACTGTAAGATCATGGTAGACAGAGCACAGGTAAAACCATGCTTCTTATTACCTTGGGTATATGGTTTCTAAAATAAATAAACTATAGATTGTGTAATAAAATATTGTAAGCATAGAAAATACGAAAACAGTCTTTATGAAAGAAAGTGATTTATATTCCGCAATATTAAACATAAGCAGGCCTAATAATAGCAGCATTTTTAATAAATACATTTCTGCCAAAACACCATATTTCTTCACTGTTAGTAGCTGCAAGGTAAATTACTATAAAGGTGGTGGTGTTGGATTGACAAGCTTGTAGTTGTGTGTATTGGCGTTTTCCAATTTACCTCGTCATGTCTTTACATGGTCGCGGCTGTTTTCAGCTAGATTCACCACCGAACCTGTAATGTTCCCATGATATCACACGACTGTTTTAAACTAAATTCTGAAAGGATCAAGGCATCAAGCGACTTGCGCTGTTTATTACTTTATAGGGCGGCAGTTTCTCATGCGCTCCAATTAAAAACAAAAAACAGCGCGGGAGGGGGAGGTCTCTCTCACTTTGGCCTGTCAGTTCAGAAGACAAACCAATGGGCCGCTGTCCCTGCGTGATGGGCCAGTCCTTGGCAAAAAATAAATAAAAATAAAATAAAATAAAAAAATAACCTTTTATCGGCCCCAAAGTGCGTCGGCCCACCGGGAAAATGCCCGGTATGCCAGATTACCAGTCCAGCCCTGGCTCCACCCATCATGCCCACAGAAGGTCGAGAGAAGGGGAGCTGGAGGTTATACTCCACCCATGGCTCTGCGCTTGTGTTGTTGAAGTTTGGTTATTTAAGAAATGCATAATAATAAATAATAATAAAACAAGACGCCCTGTTCAAATATGTGAGATTTATGGTTTATTTAAACTGCAAAGGTAAAATTATTGTGACAGATGTGAAAAGTCAGAATTTATGTCCGGTTTTTCGGCAAAGAAGCTGCATAAACTACCTGTGTCCTTAAAGTTATTTTGATTAAAACTTACGAGTGCACATGAATTAAAAATAAGTAAATAAAATAATGATGTGCACGAATAAATCATTTATAATAAACACTGCATATAATAAATAATAGCTTTAATTAGGAATTAATTATAGGCTATTTAATTCATTCAGTGAATACTATGCAGTGTTTTAATTTAAATTTGATTACTTTATTAAATTTCCATATAGGCTATTTTTAGACTGTTACTGTTATTACCTGTTATTACTATTAGATAGACTTATAGATTGTGTAAGGTTTGTCCAGGAAAGTCTTTTCCACCAAAGGGTTAGTTCATCCAAAAATGAAAATTCTGTCATTAATTACTCACCCTCATGCCGTTCGACACTCGTAAGACCTTCGTTCATCTTCAGAACACAAATTAAGATATTATTGATAAAATCCGATGGCTCCGTGAGGCCTGCATAGGGAGCATTTTTTGGTGCTCTTTTTTGGTGCTCCAAAAAACAAAAATATGGAGCTGAGAGGAAAGGGAACCAGGATGCTCAAAGGAGAAATGAGAAGCACCCCTGTGCATCCCTGCTCATAGCTCCTCTGGACACAATGGGTAGACCTTGGCCAAGGCCAACTCTACCTCTATTGACCTAATATTCTCGTCACTTTATAATATTATTATTGAACCACTGTACTCACATGAACTGATTTAAACATGTTTTTAGTACATTAAGAGAGAGGAAATGTCATTGCTGGCGATGCAGGCCTCACTGAGCCATCGGATTTCATCAAAAATATCTTAATTTGTGTTCTGAAGATGAACGAAGGTCTTACGGGTGTGGAACGACTTGAGGGTGAGTAATAAATGACAGAAATTTAATTTTGGGGTGAACTAACCCTTTAATTTCAGTCCACATCACGATTAATTTTAGGAATGAAACATCACCAGCCCATGAGCAGGTTCCTCATCTTGCCGCATCCGTACAGGACAGCATCTCCCCCTCCCCGTTTCTTTTATGTTTTTACACCACAAGATGGCGCACAAAGTTATTCAGCCCCGGAAAAAGGTGCAGCATTCCAGCAACAGACACGAACGCACATTGTAGAAGCATCTTGTGGAGAGCAAGTTCAGAGAGCAGAGTCAGGTATTTAAGGTTTGCTGCAATTCTCATTTGCTCTTTTCAGAAGGCAAATATAAAGGGCAAAAGTTCTTCACTTTATTGTAATCCAAATTGCTGAAACAAAGTCGGTGCTTTACATGTTGACAACAAACAAGCCAGCCTTGGAGGCTAAATTGGCACGTTATTGAAATCCATACAACATGCTCTAGTCTATTGCATGTTGAAATTCTTTAAGAAATACATTTTGGGTAAACTACAAAATGATCTTCAACTGACTTGAGAAGACAGCATCAAGTAGTAATTAATTAGTAATAAAAATAAGAATTATATGAGTCAGTCATCTCTGGTCAGTTTTTGTAGTTTACCCTAAATGTATTTCTTAAAGAATTTCAACATGCAATAGACTAGAGCATCTTGTATGGATTTCAGTAACATGCCAATGCTCATAAAAATTTCAGCCTCATATATTTATATATTGTTAGATGAACCAAAGTAAACATAACAAAAATGCATCAATTGGAATTGAGCTGAAGAAAGAGCATTCCTTTGGTGAGCTGGCACAGTGTTGATGGTTGGCACCAGCATATTATATGTCCTGTGTGTGTCCTCAAGAGAGGGTTTACCCCCCTTGTGTTGTTGCTTCCAGTTTCCTCCAGTCTCCCCCTGCCGCCATGTCTGGCACTGCTTTCGGTGTGCTGAGTGTGCTATAGTCTGCTAAAACCTGCTGCCATACACTGCGCTCTGGGAGTCCTTTCTACTGCATGCCAGGTAAGGGCAAACCCTCCACCCTGCTGCATACATACTTATACATTCAGAGGAAAAGAAGGCTGGGAATAGATATGGGCCCGCCACTCTCTTTTTACATACATATATACAGTATAATAAATAGAATTAGTACAGATCATATGGCGTGAGAAGCAAGCAAGAATACAGGGCAACTTTGCCCGTTTGCCAAATTGATGTGTTTTTGTTTGTTCTTGAATATTGTCCAGGATCTGGCAATATGTGGTGACATAGTTGCATATTCGGTTTTTGTGGCTGTGCCTGAGGTTCACTGCCCTGATTCTTTATAAATATAATTGTTAAACAAAGATGCACCTTTTGTTAACATTTTAGCACATACAGTGACTTCCAAAAAGATCACATGGGAATTTATTTATGTATTTTTTATTTTTTTTTAGTTCTGATTTCTTACTCATCCATGTTTTCACCCCCTTTTGAGTCTTGTCTGGTACTGTGTCCAGGCTCCATGCCAAGTCTGCCTCATTAAGGTGAAGCATATGCAGATCTGTTTTGTTTAAGCTAATGATGACCCTTATTTGTTGTGTCTGGTCTTCAGTGATTGGTGAACGTTCGAGTATATTTCTAAAGGTGGATGTTTTCTGTTTTCCTTTATGCTCTTGTCAGGAAATCTCTTGTGAATGTATGTATTTTCAAGACAATCTCATCTTTGAAGATTGAACGTTTTGAGGTTGCTTGTGGGGAGGTGTTGTTTCTTTCACATTGCCTTTGTGTTTTAATTTGTCTTGTAATTGATTCGTTCATCATGCCAGTCGGACGCCTGCATCCTGTCATTCTATTTGCTGGATCAGCACTGCTATAAAGGCCAAAGTCGATCTGTATCGTGCACACTATATGCTAAAACATCCTTTGGTAAACATGGAGGTTCACAAGAGCTTGCGACTCAGATGACTCACAATACAGCAGCTTCTTTAATGAGTGTGTCTGGTCTGGCAGTGGATCTCTGAAGGACTCTCCACTCACCTGGCACAGACACACAGATTCAGTGCCAGCAGCATTCGGGTAGCCTCCATATGTTTGGCCTGTCAGACTCTTAAAGCATCCCACATACTGGCAGTAACTCTGTCTTTATCTTTATCACGTTTTAAAACTAACACTCACAAGAGCCAAGAAACTTTGAAATTGATATTTTGTGCCCCGAATCCAACAACCAATGGTTTCAGGGTTAAAGTACTTTTAACATAATGTAGCTAATTGTTACTCAACAAAACAAGAAAATTGAATATTTTGAATTGAAAGACTTGGAACCACACACGTGATAAGGTCTATTTTTATGGGGTGGGGGAGCTTAGAGCTTGACAGATGTCATTATGATGTGTCAATGTTTGTAAAACAGCTTGGTGAAGATTAAAGTCATCACGAAATAGAAGATGCAGAGTTTTAAATGAGAAAAAATGGAGGACGGGACTTGCTTGTGAATTGACTGGATTGTTGGATGGTTGTGGTTTGCCCCGCCCTCACGCCAGTAAACTCGTCATCAGAGAAGAGAAGACATGTTGCTGCAAGATGGAGCGGATTATTTTTTATTAAAGATTATGAGGGCACATGAATTTAAAGGGTTTGTCCACCCAAAAATGAAAATTCATTAAGTACTCGCCCTCATGTCGTTCCAGACCTTTTTTCATCTTCAGAACACAAATTAAGATATTTTTGATGAAATCCGATGGCTCAGTGAGTCTCCATTGACAGCAAGATAATGAACACTTTCAGATGCCCAGAAAGCTACTAAAGACATATTTAAAACAGTTCATGTGACTGCAGTGGTTCAACCTTAATGTTATGAAGCGACGAGAATACTTTTTGCGCGCCAAAAAACAAAATAATGACTTTATTCAACAATATCTAGTGATGGGCGATTTCAAAACACTGCTTCATGAAGCTTCGAAGCTTTACAAATCTTTTGTTTCGAATCAGTGGTTCGGAGCGTGTATCAAACTGCCAAAGTCACGTTATTTCAGTAAACAATGCTTCGTTAAGTCATAAGTGTTTCGAAATTTCAATGGTTCATCACTGGGGGGTGTGACTTTGGCAGTTTGATACATGCTCCGAACCACTGATTCAGAACAAAAGATTCATAAAGCTTCGAAGCTTCATGAAGCAGTGTTTTGAAATCGCCCATCACTAGATATTGTTGAATAAAGTCATTATTTTGTTTTTTGGCGCGCAAAAAGTATTCTTCGTCGCTTCATAACATTAAGGTTGAACCACTGCAGTCACATGAACTGTTTTAAATATGTCTTTAGTAGCTTTCTGGGCATCTGAAAGTTAATTATCTTGCTGTCAATGGAGGCCTCACTGAGCCATCAGATTTCATCAAAAATATATTAATTTGTGTTCTGAAGATTAACAAAGGTCTTACAGGTGTGGAACGACATGAGGGTGAGTAATTAATGACAGAATTTTCATTTTTGGGTGAACTAACCCTTTAATAAAAAATAAAAAAAATACATGCACAGACAAATCATTTATAATAAATGCTGCAACATTCCATAAAAAATAAGAATTGTCCTTTTGTGTTCCACAGGTTAAAGGTCCCGTTCTTCGTGATCCCATGTTTCAAACTTTAGTTAGTGTGTAATGTTGTTGTTGTAAAATCTGTAAAATTTTAAAGGTCAAAGTTCAATGCCAAGCGAGATATTTTATTTAACAGAAGTCGCCTACATCGAACGGCCAGTTTGGACTACATCCCTCTACTTCCTTCTTTAATGACGTCACTAAAACAGTTTTTTGACTAACCTCCGCCCACAGGAATACACAAGAGTTGCGTTTGTAGAGTGTGTTTGTCACCATGTCGTCGAAATGCTGTTATTTTCATCCCGCAGTCCAATCACCGGGTCTGACTCCGGCTGAAATTGATAGGGTAAAATTAAAGACGTTTACAATAACACTGAGCGCGTGCATCTCCACGTTATGGTAAGAGGCGTGACTTTTCCGGGCACGGAGCGCTCAGAGCTGACGAATCACAACACAGGCAAGCGCTGGCACAATCAGAACTTTCTGAAGGAGGGACTTCATAGAACAAGGAAGTCATCAGCCCGTTTTTATGACAGTGGAAACAGCGGTATACAGATAAGTAAATTATGTGAAAAATACTGTGTTTTTTTTACACGCGAAACATGAACACATGTTATATTACACACTATAAACACAATCAAAGCTTCAAAAAACACGAAAAACGGGACCTTTAAAGAACAGCATACAGGTTTGGAATGACATGAGGATAATTACATGCTGACAGAATTTAATTTTTTTTTGTAAACTATCCCTTTAAGCAATATGTACCAATTGTACCAACCCATAGTGTAGCAAATGTAGTGAATGATGCAGAGAACGACCTCTTCTGCCTGAAATTTGTAATCACAGGACAGAGTTTGAATGGAACATCATAAAGATTTCTAAACTTCCTCTCACAAAATGAAATTTGATCTGCTTTACTTGGTTTACTATAGAATAACATGGAAGTATGGTGATTGCTTAGACTCTAAATCAGTGCTGGGTGGCAGTATTGTCTCCTGTGCATAGGCTCATACCAGGCCACAAAGCACTATTATGTGTGCGGTTGCTTTGGTATTATTCGAGCTGCTGCCTCTGGCTGTTTCTCTGTCTGTATCTGTGGCTGCAGTGGTGAGAGGTGCTGATTGCTGATCTCCTGTTTGCCACCACTGCTGCCTGGCCCCGCCTTTGACCAGAGCTGTGCATGGAATTTCAATGAGCTTTGTGAAGGAAAGAGACGTTGTCTGCCTCACTGTGCATGTCTGGTTGGTTTCATAGCTGGTTCTGATGTTGGGAGGTTTTTGCAAGCTTAGTTTTCCACTGGTTTATTTTATTTTGGAAGGCAAACAATGATGGGCACTGCGATTATTGGGACAGGCTTCCTTTGGATGGATCTAACAAAACCTGTCAAGAATATGTTCACATTATATTTCACCTCAAATGCAAAAAGAAATAATGTTTTAAGAATTTTTTAATGTTTTAAGAATTACATTTTTTCACCCCCATTCTCTTTGCTATAATGCAGAAGAATCTAATTCTGAAAAATTAATTAATTAATACTCCAGTCTTCAGTGTCACATGATCCTTCAGAAATCATTCTAATATGTTAATTTAGTGCTCAAGAAACAATTCTTATAATTATCACTGTTGAAAACAGTCATGCTGCTTAATATTTTTGTGCAAACTGTGATTTTTTTTTATTTTATTTTTTTTTTAGGATTTATTGACGACTTGATTTATTTATTGAAATACAAATCTTTTGCAGCATAATAAATATCTTTACTGTCACTTTTGATCAGTTAAATTAATCATTGCTAAAAAAAAAAAAGGTTCCTAACCTTTAATTTAGGTAGTAATTTAATCCAAGTATTCCAGTAATGAAAACCACTTTGAGAATGAGAATTTACACAAAAAATGTTTCTTAATAAATATTACAATATTTTTATATTTTTTTTATAATATAAGTATATATTTTTAGATTTTATTTGTCAATTTATAATATAATATAATATAATATAATATAATATAATATAATATAATATAATATAATATAATATAATATAATATAATCATTTTGATTATTTACACAGTGAAATGTTACTCTAGGTGTTCAGTTTCGATCTCAGGCATGTCTTATAACTTCAGATAAATGCCCGTCAGATCATCAGCTGTAGTTGAGCAGAGCAAACTTTAAGGTCTTTAGGTCCACCAGATTGTGGTATGGTGAGTGTTGGGCAAGAGCAAAGTGTCAAAGCTGTTATCTGAGTGCATGGCAGTGTGGAAAAGTGCCTGTGTGCATTTAAACAATGGTGGTTTTGTCAGCCTCTCACCCTGAATCAGAGCAAGTTAGTACTAGGACAAGTGTGTCTGCTTGCAAGGTATCCGTTGCATGTGTGACGCAGTGTTGAGCTCGCCTTGCAGCAGCTCAGGAGTGGCAAACGGCCCTGCTGATTTAGCTGTTAACAAAGGCAAGCATTCAAATGAATTAGGCTCTGCTCCAAGAAATGGGATGGGGTTGGGGGTGGAGGGTGGCTTAGCTGATAAATATTCATTGAAACTCAGGCATTTCTGCAGTGTTCTCACTCTCTCACGCCAGGGTTCTTTCTCTGTCCCCAGCTCCTTTCATTCTCCCTCTTTCATTTTGATCTGCATGCGTGATGCCACCTGCACAGAGAGGCTGAGGGAATCAAATAGGAACCAGAAGATGGTGCCCCCTGGTGTTCCCCTATCTTACTCTCCATCTCACTGTCTCCCTATATTCCCAAGGTACTCCTAGCCTGGGGAGTCTAGGTTTATCACGTGACCCTTTCGCCCATGTTCATGTGACCGTGTGGATTTTTGCTCGACACCACGTGTCGCCGAGCCACCTCAAAAAGAGGAAGGAAGAGCAATTTAAATAATAAATGGAAAAATTCTGCTATTTCACTGCATGTCCCCCATTACCTGTTGTCAGGCAGGTTGTTTGAGCGTATGTGTCAGCATGTGCATGTGTGTGTCGCTGGAGCGGCGTCTGTCAACAGCCTGACTCTGATTATGTGCTGCAGCCACTTGGGTAAGTTCCCTGACACTCGCATGCATTCGTTTGTGCTCCTTCATAGTGAAGTCATTGTCATGCGTGGTGTGTATGCAGAGCCCCCATGTAAATATTGCTATGCTGTCACTGAAATCGAAAGCATGGCGCAGTAACAGTGGGTTTGCTGTTAGGCTCTGATGTGCGCTCGATCGCAGACTCTTTTGAAATGGACAAAAAGACCTTTTGTTTAACCTCGCATGATTGTTTCTCTTCTGTTTGGGGTTATTACATGCTCTGGTGTTGTTCATTGTGACCTATATTATATATTAGCTATGTTACTCGTGCTGTATTTTACTGAATTGCGTGTGTTGTTTGAATATCCACCTGAAGCTCCACAGAAACTGGGGTAGAGAATGTACTGTTGTTTGGAGGTTGTAATGCAGTAAGTGGAAAGTTTGAGACCCATTAGACCTAGTGCTTATTATATCTCATGGGAGAAGCATGTGCTCATTGGGTGATCATTCTCAGATTAAATTATACAGAGCTGTGTGAGCACTTAATGCATTCATTCTTGTGGGCGCATTGAATGCTATTTATTTTTCTGTGTTAATTTTACATATGACCGAGAAAGTATATATATATATATATATACCACTCGAGTTTGGGGTCTGTAAGATTTTTAAATGTTTTTGAAAGAAGTCTTTTATGTTCAGCAAGGATGTTTATATTTGATCAAAAATATAGTAATATTATTACAATTTAAAGGAGCTATTTTGTATTTTAATATATATTAAAGGCATAATATATGATTTTTGGATTAAAATATCCAAAAACCACTAGAACAGTGTTATATATTTTGTTGACTTGAGAACTTACTTTATCCCAGATGTTTCCAAGAATGTTTAAATCCAGAGAAATAAGTAATTTTTCCATAGGACACTGACCGTGTCCGTGCGTCGCCTATCAATGACATCATACCTGCATTACCCTTGGTTTTATTTTGTAGAAACCATGGAAACACCAGTGACGCTTTTATATATTATATGTTTTATTAGACAGGGAGCAACTGTTTGGAGACATTTATAGACAGAAAATGAATCATTGTTATCAATTGTTCTTATTGTTTGAATCTCGTTTTCTTAAGTTACTGCGAGTACCATGTTTTACCATGACTAATATTGATCTGGCTTACTGCAGTTTGCATTAAGTGTCTCATAGGAGCCGCCGAGCAAACGCACCGAATAGCACTATAACTTTCAACACACAAATGTATCTAATATGATAAACAGTGCTGCTTTACCCCACATACTCTTGACCAGAAGAAGCAGAAGCGGCGACTGTGGCATAATAAAAGTTCTGCTACTGTCGAGCCGTGTGTCGTGCTCGTCTCTCATTAGCAATCACTCTAGCTGTCTCGTTGCGCTCCCACCACACTCGGCCCTGCGCTGCTTAATACTACAGTAAAGTTATTAATCTGATCCATGAACATGATTTCTGTCCAAGCCATATCCCGGTTCTTTTCCACCGGCTGTGAGATGAAAACGACATCTTCTAAGACTCCGAGCTCAATCTCGCCGTCATCAAGCTACGCCTTTGTTTTGAATCAGCGCCCTCTAGTGGCGAAATACTACATAGTGTGCCTTTAAGATGTAATTTATTTCTGTGATGACAAAGCTGCTAAATATTTTTGTGGAAACCATGATACATTTTTTTGAGGATTCTTTGATGAATAGAAATTTCAAAAGAACACAATTTTTAAAAATAAATAAATAAATAACTTTTGTAAACCTATAAATGTCTACTTTCAGTTTTGATCAACTTAATACATCCTTGCTGAATAAAAATATTTCTTTCAAAATCTTACTGACCCCAAACTTTTAAAAGTGTTTAATAAATGAATGTTTTATCACCAAATTCTTATTAGTAAATTTTATTGATTGAGATTTCAGAGGTTTTTAAACCACTAATAGTTAATCCTGGAACACACCAAGCCGACGATCGGACGTCTGGCAGTTTTTGTTCATTGGCTGACTAAGTTTTCTCAGTGTGTTCCGCGCCGTCGGCTGAAGTTGGTCCTCATCGGCTTTTTTTCGGCCGATTCGACATGTTGAATTGGCGTCGGAGCTCGTCGGTCAGTCTGGCCATCTGATCATTCTGCTGGTACGGATAAGCATTTCATCTTACGCAGGCGCAGAATGGACGAGCTAGTTGGCTGTCGGGTGTCGAGCGTCGGTTTGGTGTGTCAGGGACAATTTTGGACCCAGACGCTGCCGACGTGAGCCAACCCCACAGTCTGCTTTCGTCGCCATTAGTTTGGAGCCGTCGGCTTGGTGTGTTCTGGGATTTAAAGTGAAATAGTTGTCACGCTTTGTTTCTAGGCAATATTATTGTTGTGTGAATAACAAGCACACATGTAGACAACTGTGAAATCCAAAAATAAAACTGATGGCAAAAAAAAAAAAAAAAAAAGTAAACTGAATTGACAAACAAGCCATAATTGGCCTGCCAACAATTGGACTTTTTCAACTAAAGCATTAGCAGGTTTAATCCCCTGCTGTTCTAACCAGCAGCATTCGGAGGACAAAACGTCTCTAGCACTGTAGGTGTATGTTTGTGTATGTGTGTGTTTTGGCCTTCGTGCTCTGGTCTGATTATTGTTGACAGCCAGTCAGATTGTTTAGTCTGTTTCAGCAAAAGCCCCGGCTGAGAAGCAGTCGCTTCTCTTTTGGCCATTTCTGAGTCTGGGAGGAAAAAATGTGCTCTTTTATGCGTCATCCCAAGTATTGAATGTCATGCAGAGCTGCCTGGGGTTTTATGTTGCAAAGTTATGTAACTGAGTTTGAGTTGATATGCAGACTTCCTGTTGTTTAATTGCTTCAGTGTGGACAATCATGCAGAGGATTTGTTGGAAGGTATCAAACAAAGCTGGTCATTGTAAAGAAATCTCTGTCCATCTCTCTCTGTCTCTCTGTGAGTTGGGAGTGAGAACGTGTTCGCCCACACTTCTGGGAGCAGCGTTTAAATATGTGCTACATGCTTTCAACAACAAAATAAACAAAACAAAAATGACAGTAATGAGCAAACAGCAGTTAAGAAAGCATCTGATCATAGCGACATGCACGTTTGCACAAGCTCTGCAATTCGGCACTCCAGTAAAGTCACGTCTCATTTATTAATATATAGCACTTAATACAATAGATTGCTTTAAAGCAAGCAGCCTTACAGTATTAAACATGAAAAACGGTGTCAGTGTCGCTTTCAATTAGAATTACAACAGACCTTCCCTTCCCTGACATCCTAGGTTGTCTATGAAAGCCTGTAGACTGTTTTTTTTTATGTGAAGGGCTCAGGACATTTTTGCCTGTTACTGTACGAGCTCTCCTGAGAGCCTCTCTTCAGTTCTATTACATGCTCTAATTACCGTAATTTCTAGATGACACATAATGTTCTACTCGGAGCTGTTTATTTCCTCAAACTGGGAATTTTGCATTTTTATGGCAACACTATCAACAGCTAAATGAATTGGTCATTGATACAGTGGGCACGTAGTACAAGTAGGAGCTTACAAAATTCCCAGCTTTCAAGTTGTAATTACGAGCACTACAAAGATGTGAAGTTTTTATTTACGTGAAGTTGAAATCTCGTAATTATGGTAATTACGACATTACGCCGTGAACGAAAAGAATAGGAATTAATTCTAAATATAGTCTTTAGTTTTAAGTATACTTTTTATACATTTTTGTGTTTATTTTGTTATTAGAAGAAAGCATGCAGCACATATTTACATATTCATCTAAACGTCTCTCTCAGCAGTGTGGGCGGTGCAAGTATATCAGGACCTCGAACGTTCACGTTCATTCTCTTGTATGTTACGTATGAACGAGTGTGGCCAATGAGCAATAAGTTGCTGGCTGCAGTTCACTTAATGGCCATCGGTGTTGCTAATAACAAGGGTTTCTGAATTCTACTTATAGCCCCTTTAAGAAGTAAGCAGAGCCTCAGAGCACACCTACCTACTATGTAATCGCCACGTAGTTAGTTCAAAGGTTAGTTCATAGTTTGAAGGTGTTTACCAGCCAGAGTGAACTCTTCTGTAAAGTTCGCTTTGGCAAGCTGTTTCGAACTCCAAACGAACTTCGTTTCGGCCTGATTTAGTTTGAAATAATGTTACACCAGTTCGTTCTTCGATCTCACTTGAAGTATATCGGGACCTTAAGCAACTGCTGAGAATGCGTATAGCACCATGCTAAAAACCATTGAGAACAGGCAAAGACTATAGATATAGAAAGACGGTTCACTCCTATTAGTTGTGAATGGGAGAAACTGCAACGCGCAATATAGCGGAATAGGTCCCGCCAGCCAATCACTAATTGGTAAAGTCATCGCGTCACTGTAGCAGCCGTTAGAAGCTCCAGTTCCCATAGAAACCTGAGACTTGCGCTTAGGACTGCACATGCGCATTGGCTCGTCTAGCCTGAAAAATTAGCTTTTTTAATGCTGTTTGAGCATAAGAAGCAACATTTATGGGACAGTTCATGTCAGATTTTGTTGCTGATTTGAAATATGTTATTTGAGTGTGAGTTCACCAAGCAGTTTTTAAGATGTCAGGATTCGCCCATTCAAATAGATAGCACTTGGTCTTAGATGCCCGAAATAGCTGCCCAGACAAGTTGCAAATATGGCTGCCGGGTGAACAGACTTTCATTGAAAGGGACTTTAGGTTAGCAAGCCTATCAGATATAAACCACTGAGAACACATTAGCGACTGTGATTAAAATCATTTTTAATTCTAATAACATTTAATTCACACCAGTAAAAGGAAACTTGGAGAAAATATCCCAACTTTTTCTTTATCTTGGGGGGAAAATTTTTACCCTCAAGCTTGGAACATTCAGTCATCAGTGAAATATTTTAATGAAAGTCATTCATCCAGAGCTCAGTCCTGTTTTCAATCTAATTTCTTTTGCAGTGATTGTTATGAATGTGCAGAATCCCCACTTGGACACACTGTGTATACAGTGCCGTCAAGACAGATTTACAAGCCTCAATATTCAAGCTATTTTCAGCATTGTGATGAGGGATTGTTTAAAAACATCCCAACCATGGTGCTGTCTTTGCCAGCAAGAAATACCAACAGTGCAGTACTGTTCACACAGCCGCATATCTTGCCAAAACCCAGTCAATAAAGCCTGTTTTTAAAAGCTTGTATGGCACTGTTGTACGTAAACCATCTCGACTGATCCTCGGGTTTTCAAGAACAGAGTTCATCCAAACTCTATGTCCTTTAGTCATGTCCAAGGTTTGGTACACCAGCACTTCACACCACACATCCTGAATAGCTGCTTCTCTCAGAGACCTGTGTTTTTGTTTAAAGCCATAAAGGCAGCACTGAGCTTTTGTTCGTTACAGAACATGAGCCGATCGCAGCTTGGCACGCTCCCAGCAGCCTCCCGACTCTAAATACAGAGAGGTCTTTCATCCCTGCTCAGAATCTTCCTTACAGCAGCCAAACGTTGCACAGAGCTACAGCCAAGTGCCATCACTCAGTCCACACTGTGATTAATGCGCTCGGCAGACAAAACAGCACCGCATCTGGAAACAGCGGAAAGCCTGTTTTATTGCTCATGACTTACTCCCGACCCTGTTTTTAAATGCATTGGTATTAAGTGGCTGGTCAGTGCTGTTTTTAGATTAAAGGAGGTCTCTACTGTGTTGCAGTGGGTGGGTATTGATTTGCTGGTCCATCTAACAGGTGGCATGTTTGGGGAAATTTGGTCAAGTTTCCAGTGTGGCAGCATGTCCCAGCTAAACAAAAAGTGGCTAGTGTTTGGCCGCGCACAAAGACAGGAACAGCTCTACTTTGGCCATTGTACAGACAGCCCGGTTCTTGAGAAAACGGCCCTCACTTTCCCACAGAGAGGTTTGTGTTGTAATATGAGAAAGAGAAAAGAGAGAGCTCACTTCCATGACAACCATGACATCATCACAAACCAAACACTCTCTCTGCACTGTGCACATCCACTTGGTGCATGGCCTTAAGGAAATGGAGATTAAAGAAAACGACGCCAAGTCCTAAGTGCTGTTTAATTTGGACTGCAGACGTGGCCGACTGAATGTGTAGGAGTATGCAGAGGCCCCAAAATGTATTTGCGTTTCAAAGTTTCAGTGTTTTTGTTATGAAGGAAATATTGAAACAAGTTGCATTTACTTTAAAGCAATATAGCACAAACTCAAAAAATACATGAGATGCACTACAGTTTGTACATGTTAAACATATTTTATTTCTATGACATTTTTAACTTTAACAAAATTTTTGCTTGTCTTGCACATCCAGTGTTTATTAGACTCTGACAGATATTTCCCTCCATGTGTATTGTAACCATTGGAAATGATCTGTGTGTGATTATGTTGGCTTGGGTCTGAGTCATTAGTGAGAGGAAAGCTGTTAGTTCATTGTTTAGGTTTTGGAAGGACTGCTGTTAATATTGAATATAGGTTAGTATCGTTTTTTTCGATGTCTAAATACTCCATCCTGTCCCAGTTGAATATGCAGAGTCAACTAAAAGTAAGCCATTTACAGGTTGATCCTAAGAAATACTGTGGCTCTACTGCGATTTTAAAACATTGCTCTGTGTGTTTGAGCAGCCTGACCAGCCCAGCCAAGCATCAACCAAAGGTGTGAGTTTGGGGTGGGACTATGTGACTGTGAGTGTTTGGGGAAACCTGTTTTGCAGAAATTGTTACACTTCACCTTTAACCTCCCTTACGACTTGAATGTAACTTAATATGCACATTGTTTAGGTAAGTATTGTACTTCTGTTTCAACAATGAGAGTGATTATCTATGAGTATGTGTGTTTATGTGCATGCAGAAGTCAATAGGTCAGTAGTTCTTAGGCAAAGGTTCGGTCAAGGGTAAAGGCTACTTTGTGCTCAGACAACAGATCAGACGGGCAAGTGTGATGGGGTCAAAGGTGAGCTCATTAGGCTCAGATCAGTTTCGGTTTAGCAGAGCAAGACATACGAACACCAAGGAGCATCAAATTCAAACAATACACTCTTTGTCTGAAGTCTAGCCAGGACTATTTACGAGACCACTGCTATTTACTTTTGGTTTTAATGAAACTGTTATTTGTATTGGTGCCACTAGTTTATGCCAGTGTTAATGTAAAATGATTAAATTTTTTGATTATCTTTGTTACATCCCCAGTCTGAGGTTGGGGAAGCTAACATAAATAAACAAAGTGACTTTAATTCATTTTGACAATCTTAATTGTTCAAGACAGGTCACATTTAGTTTATCACAACTGGTTAATTTGTTTACTAAGGAAAGCAAGAACTGATAAAATGTGTACCTTGAATGCAATGTAAGTTGCTTTGGGTAAAAACGTTTGCAATGAATAAATGTACATGTTTTGCCACCCACTTTTTCATTTTTTTCCCATTTTACAAGGTTCTAAGCAATGAACCAAACTAACCAGATCTAAGATGAATCACAACATTACTAAGTTTAAAAAAAAATGGGAAAAGATACAGGTAAAATATTGTTCTTCAGTTCTTTTGTAAGGCAGTGATCTACTCATCCAATCATGAATTGCAAAATAGGACAAAAATGGTTCAATATAAAACTATTGCTCAACAGTGATTGAATATAAGTGTACAACACTATATATTACACTTCTTCTTTATTTTTGTAATATTTTTGTATTTTATTTATATATTAGCAAAGTCCCTTTAAGACAAGTCATTTCACTCGGCGGCCATCTTTGAAACGCCTCTCGGGCATCCTGGGCATCATGCAATCTCTTTGAATGGGGAAACATCAAATTCTCCAAAACTGTTCGCCAAACTTACGATTAAATTTCATATTTGAAATCACCAATGAAATCTAACAACAACCGGCTCATAAATTTAGTTTCTAAACGCTTGAATCATGACAAAAAAACTGTATTTTTCATGCTGGATCAAACTAATGCGCATGCGCAGACCTAAATGCGCGTCTCTTCGGAGGCGCGCGTCTGACTGTTTCTATAGAAACCGGTGATTCTAACGGCCGCTGCAGTGACGCAATGACTTTACCAGTCGGCGATTGGCTCTTATTTAGAAGGCGGGACTTATTCCGCCATATTGCGCGTTACACTTTCTCCCATTCAAAACAATACGAGTGACACGTCTTGTGTTATTCTATAGTCTTTGATATTAGTCTATAGCAAGGGTTTCCAAACTATATCCTGGAGAGCCACTGTCCTGCAGAGTTTAGCTCCAACCCCAGTTAAACACACCTGAACCAGCTAATCAAGGTCTTATACATACTAGAAACTTCCAGGCAGGTGTGTTGAGGCACGTTGGAGCTAAACTCTGCAGGACAGTGACCCTCCATGAGCACATTTGGACACCTATATAGTAATATACCATTATTGTTAAAAAAATCTGTTTCTCTGTGGAGAATGGAAACAACCATTTTTTGTTGCGCAAACAAAAAAGTATTTCCATGGTTTTTGGAAATGTACTAGATTGTTTAAACATGTATCATGGTAGTATCTTCTTTCAAATACCTTGAAGGTGAAGATAACATGGTAATTATTCAGTACTGTGATAAATATTGAAGAACATTCATATGAGACTAAAGCAGGTGGGACACGAGAGGGGTTGGTGACACGTGAGGTGTGTTTGGCCTTCCTAAACCGAAGGTGTAACACATTCTTCCAAAGCTATTTATGTTCTTTCAAGACAGGAAGATCACTTTTGTAGAACTCTGTGAATTAACTTCTATTTCATGGGCAGATTCATTGTAAAATAAGAGCAGATAATCAGGACACATGCATCAAATCAAATGTAATCAGGCTTGGCATTTGTAACGTGTTCCTGTTCATGTGTGCTTTGTATAAGCACGGTCCTCATGGGTATCATGCATGATACGAGTGTTACATTTTACTCATCTAGGGTTGAGAATGAGGTGAAGAAAGAGGAGAAGGGAGCGTACAGAGTGTGTGAGTGGATGAGGAGATGTTGTATACGCCTGGGGCTGAGAAGAGAGAAAATGAAACTGGCATACAGATGGATTTTTTCCTCTGCCTACAGCTGTGCACAACTAATGTAACCCAGTTACCATAATGAAATGAAGTAGCTAGCACTTCATAAAACCCAGACCGGGACCTCAGCTGTAAACTGGCAAGAGAGCAGGGGCTTATTTTAATCAATGGTGATAATGCAGAACAACATTAGCCCCAGTCCTGTTTTACTTTGCGAGTGTGTGTTGAGTGGGGAGGTTGGGGGGTATGTCTAGACTGAAATATTCTCTAGAGAGCCGAGGAAGTCTTGAAGTCGGACCAATATTTGACTTTCTGAATGTTAGCATCACTCAATACCTCATCATTGTGCTAAATATGCTAATGCTGCTTCTGCTAGTGCAATGACAGGTTTTATTTACTATAAAATGATTACTTCAAAAGTCATAGTTCACTCTATATACATTTTTCAGAAACTTTTGAGCTTTATTAACCTTAACGAGGTACAAGCGAGCCGCTTTTCTTTGTTAAATTGCAAAATGCGCTCTTCTAAGCCTTTTTCCTCAAAAGCATATTGACTGGCTTTACACTCTGCGAGCTGTAATTTACATGTCAGACGTTTGCTAAGCAAAATCATGTGCTATTTTTGAAGATGTTGAGCGGGTGAAATGCTATGGTTGGTGCTAATTTAATTATCATAGGAGTGTGGACAGTTGAGACAGTGGATCACAGCCCTGAAGTGCTTTTTGATTAATAGTCACTTATAGGGTTCTGGGCATCAAATACAGCTCAGCATGTGAATTAGCATCTCAAAAGGAAGAGAGGCTGATGACATCCTATTGTGAGGGGGAAATGACTGCATTTCTGCAGACCTGTCTTTTTATGTTTTGGCTCTTTCTTCACTAGGGTCCATTACAATAGAGAAACATGGTGCTGTGTGGCTTCTGCGTACTATGTATGCGTTAAATTTCACTGAACTCAGTTAGAAGTATGTTAAATAAAAGGCTTCCATTGAATGGGAAGGTGTTGGTATGTGAAGGTCTTTCTGTCAGGAAATGTTGCCTCTGGCATGCTACTGGGGGAATGATCTGGGCTTGTCTGCACCAGTCAGAATCACTATAGACAACTACATAACCTAAATCCAGCTTAGTGATATCTTAGTATTATGCTATTTATTAATATGTGGAATTATGTTTTATTTTATATTTTCATTTTGTTTCACATGTTCTCATGTTAATATTAGTTTTTGGTAGTTTTTTTTAATTATTATTATTTAGTTTTTTAGATATTTCTATATAGCTTAAATTCATTTTTATGAATTTTTAAGTTTAGTAGTTCTAGTACTTCGTTATACTTTTGAACTTCTTTTATTTTCATTTAGTGGCCATTGCAACATTTCTATTTTTGTTTTCATCTTATATTTATGTTTTATTTTATTTCTATTACAGAAAATGATTTTTAATAGTTTTAGTTAACAATAACAACACTGGCTTAAAGGATTAGTCCACTTTTAAATACACTTTTCCTGATAAATTTACTCACCCCCATGTCATCCAAGATGTTTATGTCTTTCTTTCATCAGTCGAAAAGAAATGAAGGTTTTTGAGGAAAACATTCCAGGATTATTGTCCCTATTCGAACGCGGCGCCAGTTTCGTTTTTTTCCGTAACTTGAATAGGGAAGGCGTAGGACATTCAGCGTAAGCGTTATGAAGAATGCGGAAGCGGAAAGTACGTTCAAGGCGATATTTTGTTTATAAAGCATAAACGGTTGTTTTTTTTTCCGAAAATGACCGATCGTTTCGCTAGATAAGACCCTTATTCCTCATCTGGTATCGTTTAAAGCCCTTGAAGCTGCACTGAAACTGTAATTTTGACCTTCAATCTGTTGGTAGCCATTGAAATCCACTGTAAGGAGAAAAATCCTGGAATGTTTTCCTCAAAAACCTTCATTTCTTTTCGACTGACGAAAGAAAGACATGAACATCTTGGATGACATGGGGATGAGTAAATTTATCAGGAAAAGTGTATTTAAAAGTGGACTAATCCTTTAAGCTTGTTTTGGAACATAATCGATCTAACAATCAATGCCTCAAGTGATATTTCACCCCAAAATGAAACTTCTGTCATTTGTTCACCCTCACATTGTTCCAAACACCAAAGAACATATTTTAAGAAATGTGTTGTTCGGACACCAGTGTTCTTCAAAATATCTATTTTTGTTTTCCACAGAAGAAAATCATGCAGGTTTTGAGTGACATGAGGGTGAGTACAATCTTTGCTCAATCAGTTTTGGACAAACTTTCTCTTTCAGATAGGCTTCACCTTGACTGCTAATACCCACACCAATACAGAATGAACCTCTTTTAATCTTTCTTTTGTTTGGACTCATGCATGCCGTAGCTGGATGGTGTGGCTTTGCCACTGTCTCTCTTTTCAGCCAGACCTCACATCATACATAACAATTCAGGCCAAATCATGGTCAGCTGCAGGGCACCGAGAGTGATTCAGCACACAGTGGTGTCCCGGTTCGCCTTTTTCTTTAATCAGGAGAAAAGGCCTTGATAAACAAGTTCAACTGGAAATGTGTCATCATCAAAATACTGTCCAGTACCACAGCTGTTAAATCTAATAGCAGTAAAGTGCAATGACTGCCAAATGGCTGCTTAGTAGGTCCAGACTAGTGAAAGGATGTGAGCCCCTCACCCAGTGCCTGACACCTGACACCAGATCCCATCCTGGGGGAAAAGGTTTATTATTGGATATCTTAGGGTACGTTTACACAACAACGATGTACTAAAAACAGAAAATCTTTTCTTTGTACAGATGACAACGTTATCAAAACTATCCCCGTTCACACAGATCCATGCCAACAACTAAAAACGCTGTATCATGGATGCCAGACAAGTAGTTGGCAATGTCACTTTGTAAAGAAAGACTACGCGCCTGCGCATATGCCTTCTTTTACAGAGCACTCGCCTCGCGCATGTCTGTCTACCTTATTTTTACAGATTACTGCACTTTGATATTCTTCTCGTTATTTCCCTATAGCTACTAATAATAAATAGGTTATGGCCCTTTCACACAGGACGCGGTATGTGCTGCGCTCGCCGCTGGGTTCAGCGCAGCCCTTCAGATACAAAGCGATTTGCGCTGCGCTGGCCAGAGCACAGTAGGCTGAGTTTTCCAAACTTGTACCGGGAGTTCTATACGTAGTCATTTGATTGTTGTTTCACCTTTCGGTCAGCAGCAAAGTATATTTCCCGTGCTAAGAGGTGAGCAATAGCAATAGCCCTGCTTGAAAAAAGAGAAAAAGAAAAAAAGAAGAAAAAGAGCAGCTTGACAGTGTTTGTCATGTCTCCATGACACAGCTTTTCTCCCGATGTCTCTATACGACCAGCAAACTTGTATTGTATAGCTCTGGAAATTCCAACACAGTAAATAGCAGTTCATCCATTTTGCTTTCCGATTGTTTGGATGCCCCGTTGATATTGGTCGCGCGGGTAATAGTCACAGAGCGCAGCGGCAAAAGTTGAACTATTTTGAACTTTGATGCGGCGTGCGCGCAAGCTGCGCTCTGCTGCGTCTGCGCTTTGGTCGACGCAGTTCTCGCGCGGCGCAAGCCATTGAAACAAATGGGTTTCATAGCGCAGCGCATACCGCGTCCTGTGTGAAAGGGCCTT
The DNA here is from genome assembly GCF_018812025.1 of Megalobrama amblycephala. Classification (NCBI taxonomy): domain Eukaryota; kingdom Metazoa; phylum Chordata; class Actinopteri; order Cypriniformes; family Xenocyprididae; genus Megalobrama; species Megalobrama amblycephala. Next base: position 44,961,784 of record NC_063044.1, read on the forward strand.
AAGTCTTGCACATTCACAGAAAACACCTTATTTCCGCATTGAAAAATAAGGTGGATAGACCAAACATGTTATACTCGTGCATGCCGTCACCGTTTTCACAAATTCGCGTTTTTGCAGTTTACACGGAGATGATAACGGTATCGTTTTCAAAAGCTTCCACTTTGAAACCCGTTTTCAAAAGTTTGCATTTTCAGGCCACCAAAATGCCATTGTCGTGTAAATTAACGGCCAAAATGTATAAATTTTTTTCCGATTTTAGTTGAAAATGGTGTTGTGTAAACAACTGCTTAGCTTATACAATAGGTTAATACTTCAATTAGGCACAGATTTAAAGTAGGCCAACTCATGAATTCTGCAGATTTCCATACAATTGTAAAATTATGCAAACCTCCCACCCAGTGTTTATTAAAAAAAAAAAAAAAATCAAAATTTGATAATGATGTCTGTACATACATTTATAAATTTTATTTTTTTAATATTTAAAAATATTTTTCGAAAAATAAAGTTTTGCTATTATTACATGCATCTTATAAATGCCATATATCTATCGTATAAGTATTAGTTCTGCACTTCTGCTTCTTTTTTAACTTAATAACTCTTCCCCATGGAACAAAAGAATGTACTCATCGTTCTTTTTAAATCATTCGTCTGGCTTCTTTTTCCTGTTCAGTCTGATTAAATCAAACACTTCATGCCAGAGCTCATATCAAGGCCTCCATCTAACAACACATAATTAGCCCTAGCTGTGGCCTCTCCATTGTCCAGGCAGCACGTGCGCACCCCACAGTGAGGATGGATTAGGGGAATATGTGCCAAATTAAAATCCCACTGAGGAGTCAGCCCTGTTTGTTTTCCTTTTTTAATTCCAACCCGAGCCTTCTGAACACAATGCTTAAAGCTCTGGCCAGGACAGCTCATAGCATTGGGGAGTGGAATAAGTGTTTTTGCTAATTGCCCAATGTCCTCTCAGACCCAACATGTCTCTAATGTCTACAGGTTTGTGTACAGGTTGATACATTTCATAATCAGAATCTTTCAGTTGACAACAATTAAAAGTAAGTTCATTGGTAAGGTTTTTTTTTTATGGAAAAAATCGAATGCACCCTGGCTCAATAAAAAGATTAATTTCTTAAAGTTTTTTTTTTTGAATGGTACTGTTTTGCTTTTTTTGTTAAGCTATACAGTGCAGTCCAAAAGTCTGAGATCACTTTCTAAATGTGATGTGTGGCCCAGCTGATAGTCAGCAAAGCAGAACATGATCAATCAAGCCAATCAAAACAAAATAAAACAAAAGGAGTAACAGATATTGGAAAGGGAAAAACAACAAATGGCGAACAGACGGAAGAGGCTCCATAAAGCTGTTTCATTATTACAGGCTTATTTACCGCCAAGCAGAGCTACACATAACGAATTACCATTTGCCTCTCTAGTGTGCCGTATATATTATACTTTGTGGGCTATCATGACCCCCCTATTCCTAAAACAGGGGGTGTTGTTTGTAGAGGGGTAATTATGTAACGATTTGCTTCCATTCATTCAATTGGAGTAGATTCTCATTCATTTATAATTAACCACAATACATTGCTGCTGTAATTGCTTTAGTATTTAAGGAAACAGCAATTGCCTATTGAACAGTCTGAAGATCCTGTAGCTGGCTGCCTTCAGTAAACAATCACACTGCAGGCATCCGTTTTAGCGGTCAGCGTGTGTAAATGCAATCGGCATCATCTGACGGCTTGTGATTGGATCACCTGAGATGGGTGTTAATACCAGGTGTAAACAGGGACCATTGACAGGCTAGGCTTCTGCAACGGGACACCTGCACACCAGAGGCTCATTATCAGGATAGAAACGCTTGAGTCTGCAGGCCCTCACTGACAGTGTTGGGGAGAGTTATTTTTTAAAGTAATGCATTACAATATTGTGTTACTCCCTAAAAAAAGTAACTAATTGTGTTAGTTACTTTTTATGGAAAGTAACAGTACTTTTGCGATACTTTTTCTCACCTGGGCTGGGCTGGGCTTGCTTGTTACTAATAAAAAACACAAAAGTTCTCTCTCTTTTTTTTTTGGCAAATGTAAAGGCCCTTTCACTCCGAAAGTGAAATGAATAAGCCTCAGGCTGAAGGAAATGCAAATTCACACCTGTACTGTAGAGGGCGCTGCTCAAACAAACCTTTCAACTGTGCTGCCATTCTAGATCACAGAAGAATAGGATGCAGGAGAAGGAAGTTAAACATACTTCAGCACAAAAAAATTAAACGTGATGTTTATCTAAAGTCCTTTTTGCTTATTATGGTTGAATTGTATCATTAAAGGTCAGCAGCAAAGACATTGGTTAATAAAATGCGATTAAACGCATAAAGTATTGTGTTATTTAACATTTAATTATTGCTGGTTTGTGTAAACTGTATTTGCATTTTACTGTTTTTATTCATTGTGAGGAACACTAAATCTGTTTTCTTGCGAGTGAGTTGAGTAAATGCTCACGTTTAGTTTAGATCTACAGTAGCCATCATGTTTACACACAACTCCTCTGCACTTGCAATTTCTCTAGGGACAGAAGAGATGTCAGTTAATAAATGGAAAAACAAACTAACTTGCATTACTTATTTGAAAAAGTAACTCAGACATTATGTTTCAAATTTAAAAGTAATGCAATACTTTACTAGTTACTTGAAAAAAAGTCATCTTTACGTGTTACGGATTATGTAATTTGAGTTAATGTAATGCTTTATTTATTAATGCTTTTTTTTCCTCAGTCAGAACAAATGTGGCAGACATGTTACTTGTTCAGATGACATTTTCCAGTGAATATTCTTACTTTGGTCATACTTCAAGACTACAATCTGTGATTCCAAAGTACAGTATCCACATCATTGTGGTGACTGACAGCAAACATTAGATTCATCCACGCTGAGGAGTCGTGCCGAGGCACAATCCACGTAAAGATGATAATTCCGCAAATAACTGCAATTGCAGGTTTCAAACAGAGATGGTGACAAAGAGGCAAAACTTTAGGACTGCAGCTTTAAATGGTAATAATATTTCTCAATATTACTGTTTACTTTTACATCAATCGCCAAAATGGACACAGGATTGTGGTATGTCATAGACGGCAAAGGATAAATCCTTTTTGCCTTAAAAAAAAAAAGATTTTGAACAGACTTTAATTCCTAATTGGCTGCTGATGTGCTGAAGGGACTTAAAGGTTGACAGCTGTACTGCAGCGTGTGTTTGCTTTTGTTTGGCTATCTTGTTGAGAAAGTGAGCAGACGGACAACAGTTTGTGATGCCCAGCAGGCATCATGTCTGATTGTCTGCCTCCCCATTCTTTGTTTTTTCTGGTATGTAAACAGTAAATCTGCTACTGTCCCATTTATGGCAAGCATTTCACCGTGCATTTTAAAGCAGATTTTAAAATAAAACAAACCTAAACCTGACAAGTCTTTTGCAAGTTTATTGCATGATAATTTGTTAGACATTAGATATTTGTTCCTGCGTGATAATTTGTGTGACATTAGATACATTAGTGCCCCTGCGAGTCTATTTAGTGACTTTGCATTATTGAAAACCTGATAGCGCCAGGAAATTAACTCGGAATCATTTTGAGTCGGTACCCACGGTCAAGACGTGGAGGTGTGCAACATTATCCTTCACATAAATAAATAATCTTCTCCTGTACAGCCTTATCGCTGCTCAGTATGTCAATGCTCTGGAGAAAACACGGAGTGGAAATATCCCTGTTCTCTTTAGAGGTCTGGAAAGGAATCCAATGCTGTTTTTCCACTATGGGTTAAAACCTTTGTGTCTGAGGTTCATCTCAGATGGACATTGTTTTCCATACTAGGCGTTTTCAAGCCAATAGTCATGCACACACACACAGCTAATTCAATTAAAGTCAGCCTGTAATGGGAACATAAGACAAAATGTGGGCTTTATGTATATTACTGAAATTAGAAATGTTTATAAATATGAACACTTAAAACTAGACTTTTGGTTGTATCATTTTAACTATATCCACTAAAATACAGCTTTGATTATAAAATATAATGGTTTTGGAGATAATAAGAGTAGTATCTCATTACCAGCTCTGGTTCACGTGTCCTGAAGAGATTTCAAAGAGAAAGGGGATGTCTTATAACCAGGGCATCTGCTAGCATCTTACCTGCAGGGTAATACCTGGGATATACTCATTATAAAGATTTAGAGGTGAAGATGCTCATTAAAGGAAATTCACAGCTACCGAATCTCCCTGCGATCTGCTGTAAGTAGAGTATCGTAGCATTTGGTCTATAATGAGTGTAGTTCAGATGAAGAGCTCACTGTAATTAGGAAGCATCTGCTCAGGTGTGAGACCATTGTGTGCCTGTCTGCCCTCCTGATGCCACTACTGCACCCAGAGACTGAAGTCTCAGTGGGAGAACTACAAAAGGTTCAGATCTCTCCAAGCTGTTGATGTTAGCAGGCTTCCATTTTGGATACCTGACCAAGGTAGTCAAGTTCTTTACTTTTGTTGAGATCTTTAAGCATGGATCTTTCAGCAGTTTTTTACTGCTTTATATCATTTCGAATATAAAATTTGATTTGACTCGAAATGTGTGTGTGTGTGGTAAACCTTATGTTGAGGGGATATAAGGATGGCAATACCAGAAATCTTTGATCTTGTGGGAACATTTTTTGGTCCCCATGAAGCAAACAGCTTATAAATCATACTAAAATGATGTTTTTGAAAATGTAAAAATGCAGGAAGTGTTCTGTGGTGGATAGGTTTAGGGGTAATGTTGGATTAGGGTATAGAATATACAGTTAGTATAAAAATCAAAGTCCCCATAAAACATGAAAACCCAACGTGCGTGTGTATGTGTATAGGCCTTTTGATAAGATCCAAATATTTTAATATAATACTTATTTAATATTTATTTTATTTTATTCATTATTATACTGATCTCCAGCATTTCATTCTGTTGTCAATTAGTTTTATTTATTTTTTTCACACACTGTAGCAAAACTGCTTCCTGCATGTTAGTTATATCACAATGATAATCTGCTTCACCGCATATTTAAAACACCACAGAGGCAGAATGAGGAGCTAAAAATCAAGGCAGCAAGCATCAGACCAACTGCAAAAATGAGTAAAGACATTTGGAGACTATTTTAGCCAAAATGGTTGAAAGTCCATAAATACAATCTCTTGAAATGTGACATAATTGCTTATTACTTTTGACCAATAGGTGGCGCTGATCTGGTGTGGTCAGTGTTATGTGAAAATTACACGCATAAATTTTGGTGTCAATATGTAAAATCTTTCCAGAGATACAACCTCAGATGCAGTTTGGCATCATGCCATCAAATTCGCTGATGAGGTATATGAAAACCGTTTTATCTAGTTTTATATAAAGAAATTAATCAACACAAAATTCATTACTTATTGCCAGCATGGTTTGAAGATCATCCAACTCGAAAATCGGACAAACGGTCTAGGCGGAGTTTGTAAAATGAGTTTTTTTTTTTTTAAGGAAATCAAAATGGCGGACAGGAAATGCGGCTGACTATGGCAAAATTGGTACCAATGTTCTCGGCATGCCCCAATGAATATATTAGACAAGTTTCATTACAAAAGGAGAAATGAATCTAGGTAGCTCTGTCTCAAAACTTTTTGAGTACCTTCAAGGCATGGTATCGGTGACATTTACCGAGTTTCGTAATGATACGCCAATGCGTTCGTAAAATTAAGCATTTTACGACAAAATTCAAAATGGCAATCACCCAAAATGGCCTACATTGGAAAATTAAGTATTGTTCAACTCGACAAACTGCCCCGAATCTAAACAGAGCAGTTTCATGATTTTTGGTAAAACAAAAATATATTTCCTGACCACTAGTTGGCACTGTGCCGAAATTGTGCGGGTTCTAAACCCTCAGGTCATGGTTGTCATAACTTACACCAAGTTTGGTCTGAATACGGTTAAGCGTTTCAGATATATAACCTCACGTCCACTTTGGCGTGCTCTTTGTGTGCAAATTATTTGAAAACGGTTTGACTAATCAACTTGAATTCCATGTTTTTATGTCAGCATGGTCTGAAGATGATCTGGTTCAATTCTCATGAAAATCTGACATTCGGTCTAGGAGGAGTTAGAAAAAGTAGGTTTTTCAGAAAATTCAAAATGGCGGGAAAATTTTCATGACGAAAAATGATGTCATAGGGTGCAATTGTATTGTCCCTTTCTTGTATTGGCCCTTAAAATTTAAAAGCTATTAACATAAACATGAATGCAAATTTAGACAGTTGTTGTCACTAGAGGGATTGGGTTAGAGATTTCAAAATTGCTATGGCTAATGTTGGGACCGTCCTATATCCTTGTGCCCAAATATCACAACTTTTTTCCATACAGTTCCATGGGCTATGAGAATTTCAGTCTCTGGACAGTTACATCACTTGGACATTTTTTAGTTTGGCCACAAAAAAAATTCTTATACAAAAAAGAAGAAATAAAAGAAAAGCTGTATTCAGTTCATCAGATATATACTGGATGTTTTTCTGACATAGCTGAATAAGGGAAAGAAATGTGCACACATCACTATTGTCGCCATGTTCCGTGGCAAACAGCCGCATTTGAATAAAACCAATTTGTGCAGGACAATGAATATTTCAGTTTCTAACAGACAGCGTTAAAAGAAAATCTGCATGGAAAGCTGATGGTCTCATAGCAATTTATTTCTGTAGTACCAGCTTTCCACTGCCTGCGCTCACCCCCCACTTACAACCCAAAGATTGGATCTGTGTGAATTGAATTGAGTTGGTCTGCTGAAATATGATGCATTACATCGCCTGTCTGCTCTGCTGTTGCCATGGCAACGGGCGTCACATTGGCTGGCCCAACTGCACACGGGTTCTGCGGTAATGAGCAATTGGCAAGATGCCAGGGCAACATCCAACCAACCCCAGTGCTGGTTGTTTCTTTTTCCAGCGTTTACAGCTCATAATTCACAGATTCGCTCTGCATATTTCACCATGAAAGCGTGCTCACATCAGGATCCAGTAATGCGCTCTCTAGCCACCTTTTTGTCTGTAATAATTACCGTCATGTCGTGCCGCCTCATGGCTCGCTTTAGGATCAGTCAGTAAGGGAAGATACCTGACTTTATCATTCCTGCAGTATATCCCATTTTTGGATCCTTCGCCATTGTAGGACCGTGAATCAGTTTAGACCTTTTCACCCAAAAATGTACATTCTGTCATCATTGACTCCTGTATGACTTTCTTTCTTATGTGGAATACAAAAGAACATACTTTTTAAAAAAAAAAAAATGTCAATAAAAGTCAGTGGGGACCACTGCAATGTTGTTTTGGACCCCATTGACTTTCATTGATGGACAAAAAGAATTATTTAAAATTCTGTAAACCATTTTGTTTTGTGCTCCTCAGAAGAAAATAAGTCATGCTGGCATGGCACTGTCCCTTTAAGTCCTCACATGTGATTAAGTCTCTTTATTTGACTGGGAAAACAACTTATCTAAAATCAAAATCATTTTTTACTGTGGCAGCCTGATGATTGAATCAAACTGCATCCAAATGAATAAAGTAGTTAACTGTAGAGCTTTTTGGCTCCTTCTGGAATCCCAGTAATGTTAATGCTAATCAAGTCTATTAACATGTCAAGAGTTTTCTGTGCTCCTCCTCTTTACATGTTTCTCATGGAAGCCTGTCCTGTGGTGAAGTCTTTTGTTATACTAAATAAAAACACATGGATGGTATTCAGGATCTGGGGCTGTGAGGAGACTGATTTGCTACCAGACACCCTGCCAAGCTCATGGCTCCATATAATACACACGCTCTGCTGCACTGTTATGCAATAAAAGATTAATAGGAGGTAAAGCCAAGCACATTATTGGACATGCATACATTTTTAAAGTTTGAAGGTAATATGTTGTCCTGCAGAGCAAAAATAACCCCCTCTGACAAATGGATGCATTTTATCTATAGAAACTTGTAAAATAGACTGTAAGCATACACTACATTTTTATATATATTAAAAAAATATATAAAATTGATATAGTAAAAACCAGTGAATTGGTTAACCAACTTACCATACTATATACAGTGAAAATATTTAAATGATTTAACAATGTATTATTTGTAATTTTACTGTAAAATACTGTCAAATTTGTTTGTTTTTTTAAATAATTTACAGCCAAAAAACAGTAAAAGGACATTCCCAAAAGTCATTGTATGACACATCACATATGGTTAGATTTTGTATAAATATTTTTTCTCTGTTTCTTGTGTAAATAGTGTTGTGTGAACTTGGATACATTATGTGGCTTTCTGTTTTAACACTTGTATTATTATGGTGGTTATTAGTACATTTTAAGGTAGAAAGCAAATTTGATTAACATTACATCACTCAGTGGAATACACTGTTTGGTCATATAAGTTGTAAAATACACCGGCATCAATATCATTTCATAATATCTGAAACACTGCCTTATTTTTTACAATGAATTTAACAGTATAGTGCTGCTATTCACTCATTTGCTTCTCACAGTCAAATAGAGGTGAAATTGGCCATTTTCTTTCTGTCTGTGAATCATGCCAATGTGTAAAGTGGCAAGACAAAAACTATCTTTGCTTTTAATGTGGCCAGGTCTCTTTCATGTGTGGTTGGAAATGAAAGAAGACAGTTTTCTGCCGGAAAGTATGATAGATGGCTGTGGAAGATGAGTGGTCTGCTCATTAGAACTGCCATGAGGGCTGTCGAAAGAGAGAGAGGCATCATTAGGGCTCCCAATGTGCTTTTGCATTTCCTTTTTTTTTTTTTTTTTTTTTGTCAGTTCTCCTCAGGTCTTATATTTAAAATGCACCTAAAATAGTAGATCTACTACGTCTCAAGCAGCTGGTAAAAGCAGTTTATTTCAGTACAATTCTTTGCACTATATTTAATTAATACATATAGCTACATGCAGTTGTCAGAAACATTCCGGCTAGTTACTCGTGCAGTTAATTTAGTAAATTTTCCTGTTATAAAGGGCAGTTTAGGCCAGCATGAATTGTAAAGCTGTTCCAGGCTGGTTTGTGTTGGTCTCTGCTAGTTTGATCAGAGGAAGCTGTTTTAGCTCATTTAAGACCCTCTTTGGGACGGGGGCATCTCTAACACAAATATATGCTGCTGGATAAAACATTTCATTAAAAAAAAAAAAAAAAAAAAAGTCACTTCCAGGTTGTCATGTCACATGAACATAGGTGAGCATTTACCTGGCCCAACTTGCTGTTATGGAGAAATGGGGTGAATATTCATGATACTCACTTTATGTTCAGTTTTGTTTCAGTTTCTTTATTTTGATTCCATTCCATTTATATTTCCAGGTTGTAAATTACCTAATCATTTGTACATGTTGTTGTTCATTCATTATCAACTACTGCCTGCTGCTATAGGGGATAAAAACTATTTTTGGGCAGTGAAGGGTGTTTACAGGGCTATAAGAGAGCAGGTCAAAGTTTCTATTTACTGTAGTGAATATGGTCATGGTATGAGTTCATTCAAACCCTATTTTAACCTTCACTGCACTACACAGGGAGAGCTGTTTCTTACCCCTGCCCACAGAAACAACCCCCTGTGAGATACAACAATGTTGGTCACAAGGATATCCATCTATGTTATGGATATTATTTGACCCAAGCCAGATCAGATTAGCAAAATTTATCAAAGAATTCATCTTTATGCATAGAAATTGTTTTAATGAAAGAAGTTTTCTTGAATCTTGAATTGTAATATTATGGCTCAGGGTTCCAGGATTTACTTTTAGTTAAAGTGACATCTTTGAAGCATGTATGACATATACTTTTAAAAATACTTTTCCATACAGAAGACTGAAAGCACAGTGTGAGACTTCTAGAAGATTTCTCAAGTCTAAACTCATGCATGCCTTGCAGATGAAACACATCACACAGATAGGTGTGAATTATTGAGATGAGGGCGGCATGGGCACATGCAAATGAGTCTCATTTGGACCGGAGCAAAGTTTTTGAATGGAGCTGTAGGAGCTCTAGGTAAAAATGCCTCCATCTAAAATATACGCTGCATGCATTCATGAATGACAATAAGATCGCTCTTCCGAGCATCATTTGCATCTTTATATTGCATTTACGTGACTGGAGTGGATCTAAAACAAGTCAAGCTGTGAGATCACCACAAATAAATGTTTAAATGTGAAAGCGTGGAGCTCCATAAATATTTTGCAGTGTTAATCAAATTTGTCATGTTTAAAATGTTTGTTAAATTGAACATATAATCCATAATATGCTGCTAATATGAGAGACCATCTTATGTCTTTTGCAAGTTAACTGTTTTGTAGGCTATTATTGATAGGATATTATTGATCACTATACCACAGTATTTTATTGTAATGGATGGATGTATATATATAGGAGCGCATGGTCTCTAACATCCACCACATCCTCTGTGATGTTGCATTGGAGGAGTGGAAGATGACTCCAGTGGCAACCTGTGAAGCTATGGTGAACTCCATGCCCAAGAGGGTTAAGGCACCATGGAAAATAATGGTGGTGGCCACACAAAATATTGACACTTTACTTAGGGGACATTTTCACTTAGGGGTGTACTCACTTTTGTGGCCAGCGTTTAGACATTAATGGCTGTGTGTTGAGTTATTTTGAGGGTACAGCATATTAATTTACACTATTATACAAGCTGATACAGTACAGTCCAAAAGTTTGGAACCACTAAGATTTTTAATGTTTTTAAAAGAAGTTTCGTCTGCTTACCAAGGCTACATTTATTTAATTAAAAATACAGTAAAAACAGTAATATTGTGAAATATTATTACAATTTAAAATAACTGTTTTCTATTTGAATATATTTCACAAAGTAATTTATTCCTGTGATGCAAAGCTGAATTTTCAGCATCATTACTCCAGTCTTCAGTGTCACATGATCCTTCAGAAATCATTCTAATATGCTGATCTGCTGCTCAAGAAACATTTAATGTGTACAATTGTACAAAATATTTGTGTACAATATTTTTTTTCAGGATTATTTGATGAATAGAAAGTTCAAAAGAACAGTGTTTATCTGAAATCTAATCTTTTGTAACATTATAAATGTCTTTACTGCCACTTTTGATTGATTTAATGTATCCTTGCTGAATAAAAGTATTCATTTCTTTCATTTCTTTCCAAAAAAATAAAAATAAAAATTCTTACTGACCCCAAACTTTTGAACGGTAGTGTATAATGCTACAGAAGCTTTGTATTTCAGATAAATGCTGTTCTTTTGAACTTTCTATTCATCAAGGAATCCTGAAAAAAAAGTACACAACTGTTTTCAACATTGAAAATAATCATAAATGTTTATTGAGCAGCAAATCAGCATATTAGAATGCTTTCTGAAGGATCATGTGACACTGAAGACTGGAGTAACGATGCTGAAAATTCAGCTTTGCATCACAGGAATAAATTACTTTGTCAAATATATTTAAATAGTACACAGTTATTTTAAATTGTAATAATATTTCACAATATTACTGTTTTTTACTGTATTTTTAATTAAATAAATGTAGCCTTGGTGAGCAGACGAAACTTCTTTTAAAAACATTAAAAATCTTAGTGGTTCCAAACTTTTGGACTGTACTGTATAATATAATTAATTTATATCAATTTACACTATTATACAAGCTGTACACTCACTACTTTACATTGTAGCAAAGTGTCATTTCTTCAGTGTTGTCACATGAAAAGATATAATAAAATATTTACAAAAATGTGAGGAGTGTATAATATATATATATATATATATATATATATATATATATATATATATATATATATATATATAATATAATATTTGTTGATTATATATTTTGTGCTTTTTTGATAGATTATATAATAACACAACATTATAATAGGATATATTATCAGCAAGGATGTTATAAATTGAACAAAAGTGACAGTAAAGACATTTATAATGTTACAGAGGATTTCTTATTTCAAATAAATGCTGTTCCTTTTAACTTTCTATTTAATCTTGAAAACTATGTATCACGATTTCCACAAAATAAAAATCACAACTGTTTTCAACATTGATAATAATAAGAATAATATTGGAGCATATAATAATATATTAACATGCAAAACATTTTTAAAATTGTAATATTACACCATATTACAGTATTCGTGATAAAAATTGGGAGCAGGTGAGCATAAAAGACGTTTTTCAAAAACATTTCAAAAATCTTGCTGCCCCCAAACTTTTGAACGTTATATTATATTATATTATATTATATTATATTATATTATATTATATTATATTATATTATATTATATTATATTATATTATATTATATTATATTATATTATATTATATTATATTATATTAATTATATTATATCTATTTCAATAGAAAGGATGCTGTTTCCATAAACTAGCACAGCAGAGCAAAAATGGATGAGGCAATAGTGTGTATTAACATTTATAAATGACAGAGTGCATGGCTGTGTGAAAATGATAAATGCCTTGCAGAATAGTGGTCTGATAGATAAATCCAGCCTGGAAGCATGGTGGTGCAGGCTGATCTGCGGACAGTCGGACAGGTAATTGGTTGGATCCAGAGTGTAATTCAGCTCCGACAAATCCCTTTCACAGCTGGCACCCTGTCTGAGAGAGTCACTCTAGGGGGATGGGTGAGAGACAGATAGAGATTGAATATAATGATGGGGTAGTAGAGGAATTGGGCGAGAGCAAATGAAAAATAGCGCCCTTGTTGGTGAGACTCTGGGTACATCTGGGGTCCAGTGAATAATGAGGATTAGGGGGACAGAGGTAAAGACGAAAGAAGAGGACAGCTAACCAAAAGAAAGGCAAATATTGTGTGTGGCATGCAAAATTTGTCACAAAGCATAGTTTTGCAAAGTTTTGATGATTGAAATGTGAATATTTAGACTACTTTGAAATGTAACGCCAGCGTAACAGAGCTCACTATTAAGTGAGTTTGGAAAGCGAGTCTCTGAAAACCAAGGCCAGCCATGTATTTGTCATGCAAAGCTGTTCCCCTCCTCCTGCCCTGTCTGCCCGAGCACAATGCATCTGCCCGCGTTCCCAGGCTCCACTCGCTCTCGTCGGTCTGGGAGGGGGGAGAGCAGCCCACTGGCCTGACCAAACTGACCCTTGTCCTACTGCAGCTAACTCGCTCACAAGCAGCTGGCCCCGGACCTCCACTGATCATCAATATTCATGCCTCATACAAGATTCATTCTCAATACCACAGAGGCTGAGGCCTGAGCTGTCCCCAGCACTATGTGCTGTTACTTTCTCATTTTATTTTAGGACGTTTGTGATGAAACGAACTTGTTAAAGCAGAAATATGTCTTACATAATATTTGGAATGACTATGAATCTTATTTTAAGAAGATGTATGTCTATATTTAAGAACTTAATAAATGGACAGGACAAAAGTAAATAAATAATGTTTGAAGTTACAAAAGGCTCATTATTCTGTGATCTCATACAAACACCTGTTGACATAGTTTGGCAACAACATCATACATGCAAAATATCTTTGTATTGTACCTCTGAACTCAATGGAATGTGGCTCTACCTGCTCGTGTTTTTTTTAGCATCCTATTTTTGTGTGATCACACTCAAATTAAAATGGTATGTAAATTATGGGACCTGACATCAGGATTTGACTATATTGATCAAGTTTATACATTTAAACCAGGTTGTTATCCGCTTTCAATCGGTAGCTACTTCTGTGTTTCCTGCCTAGTGAGGCAGAATGAGTGCCTTCAAAAGGACAGCATAGCCGAGCCATTTTCAACTGTGTGCCACTGCTTTGTCTTCAAAGTGAAAACGCAGGCAAATTCCAGACTAAAAGCTGGTCTGTATCTATATTGTTGTAGATTTATTTAGGTTTTTCCCAGTCTGCACTTGGTTGGTGTTTTTGTCTTGTGATGAAAGAGTTGTAGGCTATATTTCACAATGCTGAAGGCATTCACTGTCAACAAACAAATGAACAAGATTGAGGAATCGGTTTTGTCTAGTAAGTTTCCCTAAAAGTGAAGAGCTTTGATTGCAACATTTTCATAATACTTTCATGACATTAAGCACATCAAACTATTCATGTAAACAAATTTTAAATAGGGCATCCATTAGAACACAATATTATTTTAAAATTCATAAATATGGATCATGAATGGGTCAGATTTAATAAAGTGAAACCGCCCGGTTTGAGATTAAATCAAATGCTATGTATTTGACTTTTATTATGGCATCTGTGTGACATTAGGAAATCAGTAATATTGCCAAATCATTAAAATTGTTGTAACCTAGTGTATATTATTTCATTTTACTTGCACATCGATTAATTTCCCCCCTGTTGTCATACAAATTTACGCTGTTTAAACAGTGTTGTTTTCTTAAACTGTATACTTGTCAGTTAAAGGGTTAGTTCACCCAAAAATGAAAATTCTGTCATTTATTCCACACCCATAAGTCCTTTGTTCATCTTCGGAACACAAATTAAGATATTTTTGTTGAAATCCGATGGCTCCGTGAGGCCTGCATAGGGAGCAATGACAATTCCTCTCTCAAGATCCATTAAAGGGATAGTTCACCCAAAAATGAAAATTTGATGTTTATCTGCTTACCCCCAGCGCATCCAAGATGTAGGTGACTTTGTTTCTTCAGTAGAACACAAATGATGATTTTTAACTCCAACCGTTGCCGTCTGTCAGTCAAATAATGCTAGTGGATGGGAACTTCTACTATAAGAGTAAATAAAACTTGCATAGACAAGTCCAAATTAAACCCTGCGGATCGTGACGACACATTGATGTCCTAAGACACTAAACGATCGGTTTGTGTGAGAAACCGAACAGTATTTATATCATTTTTTACCTCTAAAACACCACTATGTCCAACTGCATTCATCACTCGATTTGTTTGGTCTGATCGCGCTCTGACAGCGGCAGTGATGTCTCGCGCATATACTTCAATGAGAGCGAGACATCACTGCCGCTGTCAGAGCGCGATCAGACCTTACTAACGAGTGCTGAATGCAGTTAGACATAGTGGTGTATTAGAGGTAAAAAATGATATAAATACTGTTCGGTTTCTCGCACAAACCGATCGTTTCGTGTCTTAGGACATCAATGTGTCGTCACGAGGCGCAGGGTTTAATTTGGACTTGTCTATGCAAGTTTTATTTACTCTTATAGTAGAAGTTCCCAGCATTATTTGACTGACAGACGGCAACGGTTGGACTTAAAAATCATCATTTGTGTTCTACTGAAGAAACAAAGTCACCAACATCTTGGATGCGCTGGGGGTAAGCAGATAAACATCAAATTTTCATTTTTGGGTGAACTATCCCTTTAATGTACTAAAAACATATTTAAATCAGTTCATGTGAGTACAGTGGTTCAATATTAATATTATAAAGCGACGAGAATATTTTTGGTGCGCCAAAAAAAAACAAAATAATGACTTATTTAGTGATGGCCGATTTCAAAACACTGCTTCATGAAGCTTCGGAGCATAATGAATCAGCGTATCGAATCAGCGGTTCGGAGCGCCAATGTCACGTGATTTCAGCAGTTTTTCGGTTTGACACGCGATCCGAATCATGATTCGATACACTGATTCATTATGCTCCGAAGCTTCCTGATGCAGTGTTTTGAAATCGGCCATCACTAAATAAGTCGTTATTTTGGGTTTTTTTGGTGCACCAAAAATATTCTCGTCGCTTTATAATATTAATATTGAACCACTGTACTCACATGAACTGATTTAAATATGTTTTAGTACATTAATGGATCTTGAGAGAGGAAATGTCATTGCTCCCTATGAAGGCCTCACGGAGCCATCGGATTTCAACAAAAATATCTTAATTTGTGTTCCGAAGATTAACGAAGGTCTTACGGGTGTGGGACAACGTGAGGGTGTGTAATTAATGACAATATTTTCATTTTTGGGTGAACTAACCCTTTGGATGAGGTATTCCTGGACGACATTGGATTATGTCTATTTCTATAATGAATTATGTTGTTATTTTTTCCTTATAATATAATAATGTTCTTGTTATAACCCAGTTACTCATACATTTCCCTCCAATATTTGACTTTATATCACGTTGGAAAAACACATCTAGCAAAGCCACCGTGACAAGTGCTGGTGGTTAACCATCAGCTCTCTGGCTGTAACTCAAAACCTAGCGAGCTGCCTACCTAGACAGCATCTTTGAGCATTAAAATCAGCACGGCTTACACATCACTCTCCACAGCTGTTTCAGAACACAATGCTTCCTAATTCCCTTAGATGTCCAAAACTACTGCACGTGCCCTTGAAGCGCACCTCCTGAAACGCAGTTTAGGTAGGCAGCTCGGTGTGTTTTGAAACGCAGCCCGAATGTGGCCACCATTTTGGAGGTGAGTGTGTAGAGTTGGAGGAAGTGCTCTGAGAGCAGCGCTTGAGCTCTTCCTGCAGTTACAGGGATGAATGCATGAATGCGAGAGAAGAAAATGGCGATCGAGCAGGACAAATGTTTCCCCTCCTAGACTCTGCAAATGTGTTGAATTTCTATAGCCTTATTATTTGCTTTCATTTCATCTCTGCTGCACTTTAAACTACAAGAGGTGAGTTTTGCGATGCGTTCGTTCGTGTGTTTTTGTGATTTCCACCATGCTACACACATTTATCTCAACGTATCTAAGCTGAGCTCAGCAATGGAAATACACGGTTGAATGTTTTACCGTTTGCATGAGAGTTACACAATCTAATTGTTTATAAAACAAAAGTGTCTACTGTCTGCATGATGTCTAAAAAGCAAAAATGCATGTCTGTGGTACATTTCTTGGACATTGATCTGCTTTCACACATAATGGCATCGAAGTGACATTGCAGTCGGCTTTACTAAGTATCGTGTGTCGTTACTAACGTGTTTACAAACACAAAAGTCGAGTTAATTAATGTTTAATATTTAAATATAAGGTTTCATGCGTTCTGAAACGCTTTTCTGTAGTGTATTTTGGGAAAAAAATGTTGATTTAATTTGGATGTTTAATTCGACGTCCTGCAACTTTTCCCTGTGTTGACTCGTTAGTTGATAGCTATAACCTGGAGCATTTGCTCGATGATAATAATAATAAAGCAACAATGAACGTTACGATGAAATACGATAATGTCACAACACCTAATATGTTGTGAGCAACACTAAGCCCTTGTTTGATTTGTTGAGCAGTTATCGTGAATGAGAGAGGCTTTAGTAGCCAGCTGGTTTGTTAGCATTCTTAGCTCCTGAATTGCGCACATCGAGGAAAATGATCTTTAATACCTGGATAACAGTTAGTTTTCATTTTAACCGATTTATTCGCTTTAATAACTTAATACAGTGGCGAGTGTTAAATGCTACATGTTTATTTTGTGTTTAGCTTTTAAAGTACGCAGTCTCGGCTGCTAACTCAGAGGGAAAATGTCAGAGAAAAAGCTTGGTTTCCTTTTCCCAGACCAGAATAAAGGAAATACAGACACCCTGAAGTCGCTCGTTGAGAGTAAAAGTTGTTTGGAAACGTGTCGGGTGTGTTATATTGTAATGTTTTTAAGGGCAGGTCAAGGTTGCTGGTTTGCCCTGTTAGCAGCAGCTGAAGCCAGTGGTGGGGGAGGAGGAGGTTTCCCTGCTCTCTGCCTTTAACCGTCTGAATAAACTATAGCAAATGTTGAACTGCAATGTTTTCAATCAATATATGTGTTTATTAATCATGTATTATTTCAGCTCAAAGGTTAGCTAATGAATGTAGGCTGTTCTTCATGTCCCTATTACTCTGTATGTCCATCCATCTTTTCCTCTTTTTCCTACTATGGAGAGAGGCATAATAAGTTTATATTTTGGTTTCACATTGTAGTGCATGTTGTGGTGGTTTTGTTTGTTTGTATGTGTGTGGCTGTCATCAGATAAATTGCCCAAGTATGTGGCACTTGCTATTTTCACCAGTAATGAAACAGAGATTTTTAGAGAGAAGAAGTTGAGTTTTAGATCTGTTCGATTTACTGTTCCCAGGCTGTATAATTCCAAAACATTGCCTTGTCATTGCACACTTCAGTGTGGTTCACACAATATGTACAATAATTAAAGGTGCTGTTTGCATTCACCTCTCTAACGTTAAATATGTCAAGCATACCTATATAATCCAGTCCCACACTGATGTTGTCAGATTTATGCTTATGTATTAACTATTGGTTTTGTTAGCATTATATAAATACTAGAGAATGAAAAGTAAATGGCAGTTTATTAGTTTAACAGTTCTGTTTTATTTCCTTATAGAGAATTGGATGCTATTGCCACCAAAGACATTGAGGAGAAGCAACACAGGTCAGTAAGTATTCTCAACTCCCTGTAGTCATTTTCAGTTGTGTAGATGGGTGCTTGGTTTTTCCAAAGCTTGCATCCTTCTGGGCTTTTCCTATTCATGCCTGTGCTGGGCGGCACTAACAAAGCCGGGTCAAAGCAGCTGCTGCTGGTGTAAGCAAATGCAGTTCCATTTGAATTAAAGGGGTTCCCAGTGCTGAGTAAGCTTTGCTTTATTTAAAATGTTCAATGAAAACCGTGTTTGTGTAGCTCTTTGTGACGTTACTGTATTGCAGTCATGAGTCACAAACCCTTGCCTGCACTGTTTATGTCTGCCTGAGCTTGCTGTCATTTTTATGTGTACCAGATAAAAAACAATCAAGATCTCAGAACTGGTCAAGATATCAGTAACTCTTTCACTTTGATTTGTTTTCATCTTGTTGTGATGCCGTGAAGCATCAGTATATTGCTTAACCGGTTTGCTTTTAACTTCAAGTTAATCATAGACAGGTTTTGAGTTTTTCTTATCAGGGAAATGAACATTGCCCCTGTATGGTCATAACCACGTCCACACCTAACAATGCCAGAGAGAATAGATCATAACACTTGTAGTTATTGTAGTGCATTTCTAGCATTTGAACTATTTTTTTCTTGTTTAATGTGATTGTTTCGTAAGATTATGCTGCTTCTTTTTTTCGTCTGTTGATGCATAATAAACAAAGTCTCATTTAGATCATCTAGGGCTGCATGATGTGGGGAGAAAATCTAATTGTGGTTTTTCTGATAAAGATTGTGATAAGAAAAAAGCTGCAGGTTTGCTGTGCTTGTTTGTAGGGCTGAACAATTTGGCCAAAAGTTTGATTTATATAATTATTATGCATTCTAAATAAAAATATTAAACAAAATAAGATTGTATTACCATAATAGTTTTAAAATAAAAAAGGTTAGCCTAATTAAAATTTTTACAGTTCAACTGTAAAATAATAGTTAAAGCTGTCTTAATTTCTTCATTTTCATATGTTAAACAATCAAGCTTTTATTTTGGTCAAAAACTGCTGCGAGCCCTTAAAACTTCTCTAGTGGTGTGTCCCAATTTGCATACTATCTGTCCTAAATGGTACTCGAAATTAGAATTGGTGTGTCCCAAATTGTAGTATGTTGAAATGAGTATTCAAAAGATACCCGGATGGTCTTTTTCTGGTCAGAATCCGAAGTTCAGATCCAGGCACTCTTAACGGCTAATATTGCCCACAACCCATTGCGTGTTGGACAAGGGTTTGAACTACAAACAAGTGTTAAAAACTACAAACATGATGGAAGTGCGAGAAAAAGCATTGTGAACTTTTGTAAAGATGCATTTGGTCATTAACTTTTAAATGCATCATTATGTAAACATGAGTTCTCCGCATAAAAGACCCAGATCATCTTGCGACTACATTTCTCTCCAAAATGGTAGGAAATTAAATTAAATTGAATGTGGAGGATTTTAACTGTGACAAGATGATTGACAGGGCAGTTTAAATGGTGACAAGATGCACGCTGACTAAGCGACAGGGTTGTCCGTTAAAGACGCACTTGTGACGAGTAGGCGAATTGGGACGCAGCGTAGTTGACAGTAGCTGGTTAATATAAGTGTTTGTCATTACAAGTTTGGTAAGGTGGTTAGTGCATGTTGCGTTCACAAACGCACGCAATAAGCACCCCAAACACGAGCAGATGAGTTTGTTTGGAGCAGAAAATACTGCGAACTGATATCACCGGATTGTGAGCTGCTAACATGTAAATGCTGCGCTTCACTCTGAAACATGCAGCGCAATTGACCCTTCGCAAAGACCCGCCCCCTTAGTTACTGTTGCTTTGTCCGACAAGCCATGACACTGTCACGCCACACAGGGTGAAAAATGCATCGCGGAGCAAAGAGGACACTGACAACACATCGACAGACAAGACAGAGCAGGTTACTTATGATATGAAACAAAGTCCCAGCTTTAAAATTGTGTATCTTTTTTTTTTTTTTTTTTTTTTTTTTAGAAATTCGAACAATAAAAACCATTTTGTGGCTCTTTAATGTGTCGTGACAGATTGCGCCTCAGCTCAAGAGGCTCGTGAACCGATCATCTCTTCCTACTAGTTAATTTATAGCATCAAATAAACATGAATGAACATCAGAAGGAATGTTGTTTAAAACACAGAAAGACGTCAGTACACACCATTTTTCAAGTTCAAGTCCACCGAGGTTAATCATCTAACTCCTGACTGCTTTGTCGGTCAAAATGGCGGATTTGGCGTTATGATTGGTTAGATCGCTTGTCAATCAAACTCCCGGCGAAGGGTCAGTTATTTATTTAAATAAGTTGCGTTTGATAATTTCATTGTACCATGTCGCAATTTTGGTTTTATTTAAATTTCGCAGCCCTACTCAGATCAACTGTTTGTGAGAATTACGTGATGCGTTTATTTATTTAAAGTCTTGCAGTGACGTTATATGTGTGCTGGTATTATTTTTGACTGGTCATCTTTTAGCTGTGCTTATTATGTTGGCGCTTCATAAACAGATGCCCCTGTCTTTGTGTTTGTGTATGGGAGGCTTCTGTTGTTGAGATGGCCATCTGGTTAAACACTTTAAGGAGAAGAGGTTGTTCCTGGGGGAGGGGCAGGGGCAGGGCTGTGTAGCCTCAAGCTCAATCGTGATAGGCTGACTTTACCCCCCTGTAAGTGGCTATATTCTACTCTTCACATCAGATACTTGTTTGGCCCCCTCACGTATTTATGTGATGCTGTAGGCTTATTTTATGAGCTTGAAGGTTCCCCCTGGTTGTTGAAACAGGAGGCAGTGTAACTCTACCCCCCACTGTTGGTAACTGCTCGTCTTACCAGGCTACTATATCAGTAAGAGTGAAGTCACAATTATCACAGTCTCTCTGAGTGTCAGTTGTTTTTGCTGTCACGTTTTGTCCCAATAGTTTTTTAAATAGTTTTTAACTTTCTCAGCTTTTTAATGCTGTGGTTCGATTTTGTACCAAGACAGTGGTTTTATCATTTGTTAAAATTGTTGTAAATCTATTATTTTATTTATATATTTTGTCACTGACCTAATGGCCAAAGTCAGTGTTAGATCAAAATCGGTTCTGTTTATTTTCAGAATATTGCTGATGTTTTTTAAATCGATCAGTAACAATCATTTAAATTTTTGCATTGCGCTACTTGGTTATCATTTTTATTAACCACTTTGCTTAACCAACACAGAATAGGTGTCATTTTAAAGGCTTATATGTTTGGCTTGGCAGTGAATATAGGGAATATGACAGTCACAAAACAAGTGCTTTTAATTTTCCTTACGTTTTAGAAGTGCTCTATTTTCATAGCCTGAAAAAATAACTGAAAATGTCATAGTACACAACAAAAAGCTGGATGATGACGACATCACTGTTTTCTCCAATGCTGATATATAGCTAAATTAACTAAATTAAAACTATTAATTCTTACAACAGAATGAATCAATACTGAATGTACTTAAGCTAGACAATGACACCATGTTCTTCTAGAGCTGCTGTGCAGCCAAAATTATATACCAGTTATCACTGTAAAGCTGCTTTGACACAATCTGCATTGTAAAAAGCGCTATATAAATAAAGGTGACATGACTTGACAACAGATAGACTTGTCATGTATCGTTGAAAAGGTCTCACCTAGCAGAATACAACAAGCATACAAACTATACCAAGTATTTGTATGAAAAGTGCCACCAACACGTGTAAACAGTATACACATGATGCTTTTTTGCCACCTTTTTGCTTGTAGCCTTGCGAAAAAAATTTAAACCATAGTAGATTGCATGTCTTTATTTAGAGCAGATGGTCTCGAAACACAACACAAGACAATGCGTAGATTGTGTCGCCATCATGACGCAGTGACGTCATTTAAGTATGTTAAGTTATTAAAGTTAAAAAAGTTGATGCAAGATCGTTACGTTTTACTGTGTCTTTTTTAATATCAAGTCTAGGGATGTCAAGATTCCTCGATTTAAATTTGAGTACTCGATTTTAAAAAATCCTCGATTTACAATTTACCCGTGTTGAGTAACCGGCAAAATACCAGACGTGGCTCATTCCACGGACGAGAATCTATAAACCGCATTATTAGACTTATAGATTTTCTAAAGCTGCACGATGTATTAAAAACCATTTAAAAACCATACTATATAGCATAGGTCTATTCACAAAGGCTGTGATTCAATTAAATAAATATATGCCCTTCAGGTTAAATATATTTGCACTTTATTTACATGCGTGTAAGTTATGTGCGTCTCAGAGTGGCTCCATTCACAGTAAATGCTGCTCCACGTGAACTCTTATAATTTAGTGTGGACCGTCTCAAACTCCATCTCTGCATATGCTGTGAGTTTGGTTTGTTATAATGTTCATCTGGTAACGCAATGTGTGCCATTTCATCAGATTTGTAAGGTATATCGCTTATAAACCTACGCCAAAATGCATCAATATGTTTCTAAATATGCAATTTCTTCGCATTTTTAAAATAAAAGTTTAAACCTAGCTCTGAGTTTGCGATGTTCACATGTTCTTGTTCAAGAAATTAGTCACTGTAGCATTTCTATCGTAAGGAAGTGACCAAATATTAAAGATTAGGTAAACATTTGAATTAAATGTCGTATAGATTAATATTAAAACAAGGATTTGATCTGCTGTAAAGTGTAACAATGCCAGGCCGTTGGTGCCGTTCACAGGCATGTTGCAATACAAAACATACACAAGACGATTGTTTATATTATGTATTTTAAGTGTTGTTCTATGAAATCATATGATTACTTGCTTTTGATACTATATTTGAATCAAATATTATTGCCTCATTGTTATTATATATGTATTTTAAGTCATTTTAAAGGTTTAGGTCTTTGCTTTGGTCTATTTTTATTACCTCAAAAAATTTATATCCAATTTACTCGATTAATCGTCAAAATAAGTGACCGATTACTCGATTACCAAAATAATCGTTAGTGACAGCCCTAATCAACTCACTAATGACCTATCTCTCATCCACCCATCACCCACCCGCAATTAATTGGAATGTTATTTTTTATTACTTGGCCCGCCCACAGTTTTTTCACCGGCGGGAAAATATCCTTACTGGTAACTGATATGGTACCACTGTCATTCTTCCCTTTCTAGAATTAGTACATACAAGTATCATTACCAATACTGAGTACCAGTACACTAATACAATGTAATAATTAGCAGCCAATAATTTGTCCTGTTTAAAAAGCTAATCATATATAATCATGTATATTATTGTTAATCTAATCTGCATATTGCCAGCGAGTTGCTCACCTCATTGAGCTCACTTACTACATAAACATTGTATATCTTGCATAGATTAGCAAATCTTTGTTCACATCTAGAGTGTAGGTAGTCAATTGTTTGCCGGTTTGACCCACAGAGATAGTTGGCTGTTTATAGAGGAGTAATTTTCCAGTGTAATCCGTTAAGGAGATTACCAGGAGCTTTCTCCCTTTTACTAAATGCGTTGCTGCATCATTTATTCGGAGATGTAGCTGTCGGTAACTGTTAGAGTTGCTAAAGATGAAGCCAAGTTATCATGTCTTATCTGCTTTTTAATCCTTTTGTTTTCAGGGAAATCATTCGTAACACGGATGGAGAGTGGATGGAGGAAAGTGTAGAGCTCGTTGGAATGACGATAAGGAAGAGGGGGCTGGTATAAAGGTAGGAATGATTGTTCGTATACAGGGCTAAATATTACCAATAGCATATTTTGGGCTCAGTGTATTGTCACGGCTTCAGCTATCAAGCCATATTCATTAATGAAATTGTGCTATCTGTGTTTATTTCTGATTGGGAAAGAAAAGCAAAGCCGTCTTATCACAAATGACCATACTTTGCCTTTTATGCAGACCAAGGCACATCTTAGAAACTTGTCAGTGGGTGTAGCATTTTTCCACTGAGTGATGTGGAAAGGCTGATAGCTCAGGTCTTTATCTCTTGACCTTGTCTTCGCTCTCACAGTAGCTTAAGGGCCAGTGGTGTGACTGACGCTCAGTTCAGTCTGGTAACAGCGACTAAATGCTCACCTTGGAAAAGTTTGCAGGGGTGTCTGTGGTCTTGATAAAAGAAAGTCAAAAATTAAAATGTGTGGAAATTATGAAATGTAATGTAAGGAATATGGCTTTTTTTTTTAAAAAAAAACCTTCTTTAAAAGTAGTTTGAACTTGGGAAAAGACCTCACGTAAATACTGCATCTACTTCATTTGGTATCTGGGTGAAGCGATGCTGCTTAGAGATTCGCACGGCAAATATCCAAGAATCATGTTTCCAGTACCCACCCCTCCCAGGTTACCCCGGGTGACTTTTTACTTATCTGTTGGCCCAGATGTCCTTGTCTTCTTCATGATACAGAGTAATACTTGTGCAATAAAGTTGACTCAGTCAGCATTGCTGTATGCAAAACAATATTTTGCTCCCTTTATTTTGACTAGATAATAAACATTCACTAACACTTAAATGTATACCATGTCATGTTCATCAAAAAAAAAAAAAAAACAGCTGGAAACTATTTAGTCATCTAAAAATTTTGAAACATGTCCCAGTCTACCGTGTGTGTGTGTGTGTGTGTGTGTTTTCCTTTTTTTTTTTTTTTTTTTTTTTTGCACCTTTTAGTTTGAACATCTCAGTATATGAAAAGTCAAAAGTTTATCATGGACTCTCTTCTTTTTCTTCTACAAAACCAAGACCATGGAAAACCCTTCAAGAAATGATTTGTAGCGTCTGTGTTTTGCAAAGATGGTTTAGTTTGTTGACTAAATCAACTAGCTGTTGCTTAGCAATGACCATGCACAATATGTTTGCTTGCAAGGAAGAGCCACTGGCAAAGATGGCCTGCATTAAGTCATCGAGGCTGGAAAAAGCACTTAAAAATGCCAAAAGCAAAACTTCAGACTTCTAAAAGATAGTACCTTGTCTTTTTGGCTCTAATAGTTATAGATTACTGACATAGCTGGCACCAAATATGGAAAGCCATTTCAAGTCAGGACCTGTTCATGCATACTTGTAATTTTAAGACAAATGGCAGACCTGATCATGTCTGCAACTTTTTTTGGAAGCTTTGAAGAGAGACTTTTTATGATTCTCATTTATATTGAATTTTGTCTCCACTTGATTCAGCTTTTGACATTTATACAAGCACAAACTGTTTTTTGTCATTTTTGCATTTCAGCATGAACAAATAAATACACATATTTTTAGTGTTCCTGGAAAGATGCCTTCCGTTACTGCGTCAAACCGGAAAGCATTCATACTTTCTCTAATTTTGTAGTCATACAGGCTTGCCATTGAATGCACAACTGGTTGTTGCAGTGCAACAGATCTGCATGGTAGTCTGCTTGTTGCAACGTGACCACCTGACTTCCTGACGGTTGTCATTCCACAACAAGCGAGTTGAAACTGTCTGAACAGGAAGTTGCCCCTAAGAAAATACAGACTGTTGCATGGTTGCAGTATTATTTCACAGTTTTGTTTCCTTTTGAACTCAGCTAAAACATGCAAGTGATAAAGTAGACTTTAATAAATGAAAGCTCAAAAAAGCTCCCCCTTCACAGAGCCCCCACTACAGGCAGCAGGAGGAGCTGGCAGGAGTTTCAACTCGAGCAGTAAAATGACACCATGCCCCTCCATTTTTTTTTTTTTTTTCTTATGAAATGCAAAGAGAAGGAACAAAGCTGGATGTCTTTGAAGGCTTCTGGTAAACCTGGAGAGGAGAGGAAAATAAAGCTGTGATCTAATCCTGTATTACTTGAAGGTAGAGTTTCAGTTTTTATAATTCACTACAAATATGTATCTTGAGTTCTTCGAGTCCCTTTTCTTGTCAAATTGTTGAATATGTAAAATATTCACAGCTGTTGTCATGCGAATAGGAATTAATGCATTGTACTAGTCTGGTTATTGGTAGCTGTCTGTTCTAGACTGTGGCGGACCTGTTCTAGAAATGTCGGGACAGTTTCTGTTTTTATAAAGCATTTATGTAATTCTTTTTTTTAATGTGAAACTGAATTGCTGCTCTGTGAGGTCATTCCTGAAGAGGAAATTCCACAGCCAAAACAATGTCCATGAACAAACTGCTGGATATTGCAAACAGTTGAGCTGTAAATTTTGAGCTGAAATGTAAATTTTCCAATCTGTATGCATGAATAGAATTTATAGAACGACTGAAATCAGGTGCATTGCTTAGCAATTATTTTTATTCTTACAAACTAGATGCTTATAAAGTACAATGTCATGCTTTTGAGGACACGTTCCATTGTGTTCTTTGAAATCCTTTGCAATAACATCCAAATATGAAGGCACATAAATATAGTAAACATTCAGTATCATGGTATTACCATATGGTACTGTACCGGTATGTTAATACAACAAACGGATATAATAATTCTGGAATTAAATTTCAGTTTTTTTTTGTTTTGTTTCGTTTTTAAATCTGTTTATTGAACTTTTACAAGAATAACCGGTTACAAATACAGGAGAATCATGAAAAAAAAATTTATGATACTAAATATATTAAATATACTAAAAAAGTATATTTAAAAAAACTATAAAAAATAATAATAATAAAAAGTGTAATTAAACAAACTAAAAATAAAAAATGTAAAAAAAAAAATAAAAAAAAACACTCAATACATAATGTAATACAAAGAATGTCAAGCATAATGTCTCAAGCATAGAATATATGCTGGAGCATAAAAGTTTACACATTTCAGCCTAAATTTCAGTTTTTAAAGAGTTATTACATGTAGTCAGTATTGAATGGTTAAGACACTTGCAGGGTACACTGTAAAGGCCCTTTCACACTGAGAGTGAAGTGAAGAAGCGAGGCGAGGCGAATCGTGGAAGAACGGACCTTTCACATCAAACTCGAAACTACTGATCATCTTCTGCTAATTCACACCTGCACAATAGGTGGTGCCGATCAACAGTGCATTTGTCCTCATGTATGTCTCTCGTATATGGCATAATATACAGCGTTAAATTAAGATGAATAAAGTTTGGTACTACACTAGAAACACAAACTATCTATAATGCTTTAAAATCTATAATGCTTAAAAGAATACATCTAAAATATAATTAGAGGTACAATTAGCATCAAGCTACATTTCAAAATTTATGATTATTAATGTCTTTGCTCAAAACGCACTTTAAACCATAATCGGGTTATTGTAATAACTTCTGACGTGATCTAAAGTGGGATTTGATTCGATAATGGGCAGACATGCATTATTTGTATGTTTAATGGATTGAACTTTAAATCTGCTTATCATTTGTCACAAACATCCTTTATTGTTATAAAAATACCACGAACTGCATAAAAACACAGAAAACGTATGTCTATTTGCCTTCGTATTTTATCTGTAGAAAAATGTTTCTCTCAATTTATATACGGAAGAGCAGGAGATTTGATTACATTGATGATTGACGGATTACATGATTGACAGATCTAAAATTTTGCTCTCATAATCATAACAATCGCGCACATGGAAGAAAATGGACAGTGATCACATAATTCAGTGGAAAATTAATATAATCTGTATAAAGAAAATGTGAGAATAAATCTGTTCTTAGATACCAATGATAATCTCCTCCTGCATACTCTTCTTCAGTGTTTGTTTACACTAGTAAACAAACAGCAGCTTCTCCGGGCACGTGATCTAAAGCTGAAATCTAGTTGACGGCCCGTTTCATCGCGGAGCGGCGGGGGGAAAAATCGACAAACGGGTCGAAAAAAATCCTTGTTTTTTCGCGTTGCCAATGTTCACGCCCGATGTGAATGACCTCATAGGGATCTATTGTTTCGATTCGCGCCGAATTTCATGTTAAGTCTGAAAGGGCCTTAATGTTGTAAAACAGTTTAATGCATGTTTACTGTTAAGAGGTGCACTGTTGTCTTTACTTGTACTTGACAGTATCCATTTTACTTGTAATGTGAATTATTACAGAAGTGAAAGCAGATGTTAATTGTACTCACTTCTGAGGGAAATAATTGGATTATGAAAAGTGGTCTCTATATGACAGGTGGTTGTAGGGGAGGGATTGAAACGTAGGATGTCTACTTGATGTCTGCTATAAAGGAATATTCTGTTTTTTAAAGAGAATTTTGTCCTGTAGTAATAACAAAAACTGGAGAATCAGAAATATGCACTAACTCTTCTCAACCAGCTTTTTTTTTTTTTTTTTTTTTTTTTTAATTTTGCCTTTTTGATAATTTTCACTAGGGATGCTGTTGTGCAAGATTGTATTAATAAACTGCTAGACTATGACAACAACTGTACTATTTGTATGACGGTAGCCGCAAGTCTATACTATGTTAGCAACATTACAGAATGGTTAAGTTTGTGTCCAAAATTTCCCTCAATTATTCAGCCAATGTAGAGGGAGCATCATTAACAAAGTGGATTTAACATGGTAACCTCGTAAACCTCACTAAATACTGTTTTATTTAGATTATTGGCCTTCAAAATGTTTAAAATTTGGTCAATTTCAAATGTGGTACTTTCTGTTTTTTTTTTTTTTTTTTTAAGTTTTCCATAGTTTTTATTCTTTCTTTTAGTTCTGGGGCAGATTTTTAATCTCTAGGTCAGGAAAAATTACACAAAGAAAAGATTTTCTTTAGGCATCATTATTAAGCTGAAATAGATTTGTTGATTAGCTTTAAATTGTTCAGAGTTTTGTAGAATGAAAATATTGAGGTTTACATAGCTTTTAATACCTGTTATTGTTCTGATTTCAGTGCCAGAACATATCAAGTCCAGTTTCAGCCAGCCTCAGTCTGCCAATTAGAACAGCAGCACCTCCACTGTAACCTGCGCCATCAGCAATGCCAAGAGGGCCCCAGCCAGCGGCCAGCCCCAAGCCCTGCCTCGGTACCCGCTCTGTGAAGTTTCGTCGCATCTCTGTCAGCACAAACAGAAAGAGCTGTTGAAGCGTGGGCAATCCCTCACGGTCCTTGCTGCCACCCTGGGAACTCAAGTGCAGCTCAACTCTAGCCAGCCAGGGGAGCTTACGACTGAGAGGTCTGTCCTACACTGCGCCCAAAGCCACCTCTCAGGTACTAGCTCTCTACAAAGTGACCTTGCCGATTACGGATCAGCCAGGTGCGCTGAGACCGATATGTAGGTTTAAAGTTAGCCATTGGTGATGGGCAGAGGCATTCCATGCTGCAAAATAACATGTTAGTTATATGTTCATAGACTACTGTGTTTTTTTTTTTTTTTGTTTTTTGTTTGTTTGTTTCAACTAAAAACCAAAATGAATGTTAAATGTTTTGTTTCTTTGGTATTTTAGTAGTCATGTCGATAAACTGGCTAATATTTCACCATTTTCAGATAGTAAGCATTGTCTAAAGAAGTATTAGTTGTCCCTTGTGTCGGTTGATAAATGAGCCTTGTCAAAGCTTTCAAATATTTTGTTGTTTTTTTAAATGCAATTATTGTGTAAAAATATATGCAGATATTAGATATTGCCATGTGCATCTGCCACTGAAAAAAACCATTAGTCATGCACTAATTTAATGTCCAGTTCTGTAGTTAAGCTAATAGGATCACCCATAAATAGTAGCAGTGTTGAATTGGAATTGTCGTTGGACATAGCTGTAGAAATAAGCAATAATATTTGTTACATGGTCTTAGCGTGTGGCCTTTTTATTGGTGTTGAGACCTATTTTGCAGCTGTTTTTCCTCACGGTGTTGCTCTTTGTTTCATAGGCATGGCTCCCATTCGGGATTCTGTCAGCCACTCCCCTAACCAAACAGGTGACTCACTATTTCTTTTTCCTCACCATGTGCTGTTTGTTTACCATTTTTGTTTTGTTAAGTACAAAAGTCATCTGAAGACTTGTTCATCAGTTTGTGTTTAGGTAAATTGCAAGTTGTCGTCAGTATCTCTGGTGCATGCTTAATGGTTACAATGAGTACCTTTGATTTACTCTTTTAATCTAAATTTAGCCGTTTGCTCTAAAACTTCTTGTAAGAATTATTATAATGTCTTGGCATAGGTAAACTGACTTTCCCTGTTTCTGCCAAATCTGTTTTTGTTATACAAGACCAGACCAATAGTACCGCCAACTGTTTCAAAGTGCTCACTTTTCTGAGTCGGTTCTTGCATTGTAAGTCAGAGAATGTACACTGTGCCCATGACACAGTATGTCTCCTTAAAGGGATAGTTCATCCAAAAATATTAAAAGCTATCATCATTTACTGACCTTGTGGTTCTGAACCTGCATGACTGACTGACCTTCTTTTTTTTCAAAACATCTCCTTTTGTGTTCAACAGAAGAAAGTCATACAGGTTTGGAAAGACATGAAGGGCGAGTGAATGATTGCGGAATTTCCATTGTTCTCTCCCGTTAACTTGTAGACTACAAGTCTCTTCTTAGTTGACGTCTCTTTTTGTCTCCCCTGGAGAGATGAAATATGAGATCGAAATTTAATCTAACTGTAATTTTCCTTTACCTCAGTGACCTTCAGCAGAATCTCCCATTTTACTGAGTCACTCTTAAACAAACAGTTTACTTGAGACCAGCAATGAGATCTGTGCTGCTTTGTCTTCCCATATCTGTTGGTAACACAGCCGGGGAGAAGGATCTTAGACTTGGCAAAAGAACAGTGCTCAGGGAAGCTTGGCAGCCATCTTGCAGAAAAATATGAAAGCAAGAGCAGGCTACCAGAAAATGCTTATTTCAAGGAATGCAGCAGTTGTGTTATTGTTAGTTCAGTGCTACCACGCTTGTTGCGTCCAAACAAAATGAGCGAACTTGCAGAGACACTTCACACTTGGTGTTGCAGCTTGCAGTCATCCGTCTTTCCCTCCTCTTCTATCCTGGCTTGCAGCATGATCATGCTGCTGCTACAAAATGGTGGCAGCTCTACTACTGTTTCAGTCTGGCTTGAGTGAGACACCTCTCAGCAGGACAGAGACAGGGCCTATGGGCAGTTAGCCATTGTCGCATAATCCATAAATGGGCAAATTGTTACAAATTGTTTTGTATAAACTCTACCAAATGCTACTTTTTCCAGCACATTTATATACAGCCATTGGAATGTTTATGTTTTATTTACACTGGGTGTATTAAGAATAAGGATATTTTATTGTATGAGTCAGTGGAACTGAATGTGCTGAATGTCTAAGGCCGTGTGGGCACTAAAGCATTTTTTCCAAGGCTAGCATATTTTTCCAATTGTTTTCAATGGGAGCACTATGTTTTTTAAAATGGCAGGAGTGTAATGAGGCGCTGAGCATCTATTTCATGGCGAAACGCTGAACACTCGCTATTATTTACTGGTCACCGAGAGTTGAAGAATATTCAACTTCAGGTAAAACGCGGTGGGACAAATGCAACACCGTCCAACCGCCACATTCTGCTATTACAACGTTAACAGATGACAAGAAGCATAATAACAGAACAAAATAATTTAAAACAAGAGCCAGAGCAAATACATTACATTGTATCGACATTTTTATATAGAAACGGTACAGAAACAATCTGTACAGAAACAATTATCTGTGAAATGAGATACTAGTAGCCTAACATTTCCGCGGATATTCCGTGTCATAGCAAGCAAAACGTCTCAACTGAAAAAACGCTGCACTGCCGAAGCACTCTCAAGCGCCCACAGCTAGGTGTTTTCAGCAGTGCGCCTAGCGTTTTCAGCTGGCTAAAAACACTTCAGTGGACACACGGCCTAAATGTCTTTCTGAATGTCTAAATTGTCCCAACAAATATTTTTAGAAAGGTACCTTATGTTTTTAGTCACTACATTTTATTTAGTCCTTTCTAAACAAACACTGTCAAGATTTTTTTCTCTGTTTGCCATCTGAAATTATTTGACCTTTTATTTTGTTTTCACAGGTTTGGAACACGCTGGTCTGGAACCTCAGTATGAAAGTTCACCGTGGAGCTCTGGCTCACCTTGCAGCGACTCAAATAGCAACTGGGGAAAAGTCATTGCAGATAAGGGAACCTGGCCCTCCATCACTGGTAGTGACCCAGAGTTAGCCTCAGAATGTATGGATGCTGACTCTGCCTCCAGCTCTGGGTCAGAAAAAAATCTTAGTATGATGGCGCCTGGAAGCACTGGTGGTGACAACAATGGCAATAGACAAGGTTCTCATTTCATGATTGCAAATGGCAGCAATAATGTGGGTAATGGGAGTGTTAAGGGGCCTTGGGGTGTATCCAATGGCTCAATGCTAAGCACATGTCAAGGCTCCGGGGATGGCCCCAGTGGCAAGCTGACAGAAAGCAGCCATGGCAAAATTAATGCATGGGGTACCCAAGGTTCCTCAACCAATGTAGGTATAAATCCAAGCACTTTGAACCCAAATGCCAACCATGGTGCCTGGCCCGTTCTTCAGAACACTGGGCCCAATCCCCACGGGCCGGTGGGGAACGGAAATGGTGGCACCAACACTCAACAAAGCACCATAGGTCAAACACCCAGCATGCAGAGTATCAACTCTAAGATGTCCTGGGGATGCCTGCAGGAAAATATGTCCGAAGCTGAAGTCAATGGTACAAACAAGGTTCCAAGTGGGCAGCCTCAAAACCTTAACACTGAATTTAATGGACCAAATAACACTACTAACACGATGACCTCTAGTTTACCAAACTCTACAGGTTCAATGCAGATGAATGAACAGCCCCCAGGGCACCGAGCTTGGCCTATGAGTAAAGGGGGCTCCCCTCAGCTCCCTATTTCTCCAGTCTCTAATGGCACTTCCATTTCTCAACACGGCAACAGTGAGGGAATTAACAGCGGGTCTTTTGGTACAGCATGGAGCGTTCCGTCCAGCACTAATTACTCTGGAGACAAATGTTCCATCCCTAAAGGCCAAGCTGTGGGCGACACTGTGAATGCAACTCTAATGCAGTCTGGAGCCAACGGCTCCTCTGTGAGTGCTGCTTTAAAGAATAATAATAATAACGGGATAGGCGGTCGTGGAGGAGGTTGGGACTCAGCGCCCGCTACCTCACAAAGTATGTCTTGGGGAGCAGGTAATGGTGTGAGCCCAGCTGGGATCCCCCGCCCCTGGGGGAGTGCCTCCTCCTCCTCTTCTTCCTCTTCCTCATCCTCTTCAAACACTGGCACTAAGGCCTCAAACGGCGGGGAGTGGAACACTTTGCCCAACAACAGTCAGCATTCCAATGATGGCACGAATGGAAGCAGGAAGGGAACTAATGGATGGAAGTCTTTGGAGGATGATGCTCTTGGTATAGGGAGCTCCGTTCAAGCGTCACAAGGCAGCACATGGAACAAGTCTACAGGCAGTGAAGGTAGCGGAGAGAGCTCGGGAGGTCGCAGTGAGAGGGACGGACAGCGTGGTGGCAACCGAAGGAGGGGTAATCAGCAGGGTATGATCAGTGCAGCTCTCTCTAGAATTGACGTGGACCCCAGGGTGCTGTCTAACACGGGGTGGGGACAAACTCCAGTCCGCCAGAACACTGCCTGGGATGTTTCAAGCTCAGATAAAAAGACAGGAAATGGACAAACAGGCTGGGGCAGTGCTCCCCCTCAGGCATCTAACTCAGGTGGGTGGGGAGATGGACCCAGCACCAACAAAAGTAGCGATTCTTCAGTGTCTGGGTGGACTGAACCGAAACCTTCAACTGGCTGGGGAGAAACCAAAGGCCCAGCTGTGCAAAGTGGATGGGAGGATGCCCCTTCTGTTACAATGAACAAGGGCAGTTCCTCATGGAATAGCACCAAGGATGAGAAGTCCTCTTGGAATAATGCACCGAAGGCAAAGCAAGGATGGGGCGGCCCCTCTGCTGGAGAGGGATGGGGCGGAGAAGGCCCAAAGGGAAACCATTGGGGAGAGCCCCAGAAGTCTAGTTCAGGTGGCTGGGACAGCGACAGTGACCGCTCTGGATCAGATCGCTGGAGTGAGCCTGGGCGCTGTGGGACAAGCAACACCTGGGGAGGCAATGGGGGCACCAATGCTCCTGACCAGAGTGGTCCAACCACAGGATGGGGAGAGCCACTGAAGACCAACAATCAAAACCAAACCTGGGGTGAGCCAATCAAACCAAGCCACTCCAACCCTGCTTGGGGTGACAACACAAAACCGAACAACTCTTCAGAATGGGGCAAGTCCCAAGATTCCAGCATGGGAACATTCAGGAGTGGGAACACCTCTCAGACTGGAGCCCCTAGTCAGAACAAGCCTACAGGATGGTTGGGGGGCCCGATGCCTGCTGCCTCCAAAGAAGAATCATCCACTGGATGGGAAGAGCCATCCCCTGAATCCATCAGACGCAGAATGGAGATCGATGATGGTACTTCAGCATGGGGAGATCCCAACAAGTATAACAGCAATGTAAATATGTGGAACAAGAACACTGCTGGAGAGCAGGATGGCATGGTTGTTTCTCAGCCCCCACAAGCCCAAAGCTCCATGGCTCCAAAGGAAAAGAACTGCAGCTCAGGTGGGTGTCTTCCTTTTTGGCAGTGCCTTGGCAATTATTACTCACCCATTATATTTATCTTTAGTCATGCAGTCATCCCTTTGGAATTTTTCTGGATGAGCTTTTTCCTCCCACCCCTTTCCTCTAATACCTCCTGCACTGACAAGCTCTAAACTTAAGCGCAAGTGTTTGTGTGCATGTCTATATATAAATGTATTCATGCAGTACATTGAAATTTATATACATTGTAGAAACGCAGCTTTTTCATTTGTTTTGCGTTATTTGCTAAATGAGAAATGTAAAGGTATATGTTCAAATAGTGTTCCCAATTTATTTGAAATTGGCAGTAGATGAGCTGTGCTCAGGGAAAAATAAGCTTGGGTTACGTTCTGACCGATGGTGCAGTCATATGGCAGCAACTTGAGCAGGAGGGCACACATGAACAGGGCTATTTTTGAAGGAAGTATTCAGGGCATATGCTGGATGGTGAAAGTGCAAAAACCTTAGTGGTTAAATGTAAGCTGATCCATTAGAGGGACTTCAGAGTAAACAAAGCTTACATAAGCATGTTTATGCAAGGGTCGGATTTGGGCCATTGGAAAGTTTGCAAGTGCAGTCCAGTGCCACTTTGGAGTTTATTTGTAAAAAATTAATTACGTTGTCCTTGTTTACAGATTTCAGTTTTAAAACTATAACCTTGCCTTGTTTCAAGTATGTTTAAATATTTTTTGATGCAAATGAGGTGTTATATAGTTATTTGCCTTGTAGCTAATGCATCACACTTCTGATTCTTGTTTGCTCTGACAATTTAATTTTTTTTACAAAAAAAATAAAACTACACCTTTTTAATTGTGCTATCCTTTCATATGTTGCCTTCACCATATGTTCAGAACAAAATTTTGTCTGCTGGTCTTTGATTATATTATTTTGTTTTGTTTTTTTGCCCTCTGCTCACAGGGTGGGGAGAGCCATATGGTGGGCCACAAAAAATTGAGTCCTCTACCTGGGTTGATCATGCTGCTCCACCTGTCACTGTGGACAATGGCACGGCTGCTTGGGGAAAGCCTGTTGATACAGGTTCCAGCTGGGAAGAGTCAGGGAGGGACTCAGGAGGCAGTGGCTGGGGCATTGCTGCTGTAGGACAGCAGTCACAGCACAAGTCTGGTATGTCACAAAGAACTTTGATTTGTTTTAAACCCAATGTTTGCTTGTTTTTTTCCCAATGTAAATGTCAGGGAGAGAAAAAACTTTAATATTGTTTTTTTTTTTTTTTTTTTAGGATCCAAACCTATGCAAGACAACTGGTGTGGAGAGGAGATGTCTATGGCAGGGCAATCCAACTGGGGGGAGGAGGAAGAGGAAGTAGAGATAGGCATGTGGAACAACAATCCATCACAGGAAATGAACCAAACTGGAAACTGGTCCTACAAGAAGATGCCTCCAAAGGTAATAATTCAGACCTGATTTAGCCTGGCAGAACTACTTAAAGAATAATTCACTGAATTTACTGTATTTTCACAAGGACTTAAAGTGAAAAAAGTATGTGTACATTTTTCTTGCTTATTTATGCTTACCCTTTTCTTCCTTAGCTAAACAAAGGACCCAACAAGCAAGATGATTCTCCATGGATGAATCAGTTTGTGAAACAGTTCAACAACATGTACCCTGTAAGGGCTAATAGTCTGATTGTTACAATTTTGAGGTTTTACTGATTGTGAAACCTGTTTATGCTAAATTTCAGGTGACTGTAAATCCTTTGTGAAACAAAGTTATTCGTTAGCATGCTTACTCTTCCATGTCTTTTTATAGAGAGATTCTGCTGAAGATTCCCTGAAGAACAATAAGATGGATATGTCTGGAGGTAGGTAACATTCACATGTTCTTTCAGTGCTGATATTGAGCAATGTTTTTCACAGTCCATGATTACTAGCATGATTTTGAACAATCTATAAATTCCTCTCATATTCTGCAGGAATGACAGACAAGCGCATTGATGTTGACAAGCATGTTCTTAATATGGGAGACTACGGAAAAAATCCTGCTTCACGTCACCAGATTCACAAAGACTCTCCCATAGACCGTAATCCCTATATGGATAAGGTCAGTTATTTCCTAGTCTCCTGTAGCAGTAATGGAGCCTTCACTTTGAACACAGTGACTGTTAGTTTTGCTTGTTGGTTTCTTTAGCACCCTCTATGGGAAAGAAATGCAACTTAAAGACCCTATGATGTCAAAATCAATGTTTTATGGCATATTGGTAAAATTAAGAGCGTCAGAGTAAAAAATAGTGGTTGAGGGGGTGTATTAAAACAAAATTTTAAGCTTGGTTTCTTATTTTAAATCATTAAGTCATCTTGAGGCCCCTTGGAAATTTTAGAGCCACCATTTAGAACCACGTCTGTTAGATTTGTAGTCATATGCTAATGTATTTTAAAGTAATATCTTAACAGATAAACATAATTAAAATTTGTATTCTTCCAGGAAAACCGGCCAAAATATACTGACTTTTGTGCTCTTGGCCATATAAAAAATAAATCATGATTTATACCTGTGATGTGGCTGAAGGCTATTTAAAAAAAAAAAAAAAAAAAAAGGGACAAGACATTTGGTATGTCCCAGCCCAAACTTCCTGTTTCACAAGAAAAAGTCTGGTCAATTTCATGGGGCATTTAACATCAAGTCTTTCAGGAGTTGTAATCTCTTTCTTTATTCTTATTCCAATTTTCCCATTGCCTCCTTAACTAAATGAAAAATCTCCTAAAACAATTCTTAAAACATGCCAAAGAGGATGCTAACATAGCCTTTCTGTCTCCTTTTCTGTGGCTGTTAATGTGTCTTTCTCTGGTGGCCTGGTGTTCCTTCTGGTCTTTGACGAATGCCTCACTGCTGTTGTGCTCTGCGTCCTGCTTCTCTCTCTGCTTGGCCTTTGATTGTGCTGCAGCTTTCACTGCCTGTGTATGATAGCTCTGTAGCAGAGGAATTCCAAAACTCACAGATCACTTCCATGCAGAATCTCAGCTATTCACCTACAAATAATGCACAGCCAAACCAGTGTAACTTGCCAGGGCCTCACCATCCAAACTCTGTCTCTGTTAGGCAGGTGAGTTAGTGCATGCTGCTCCCTGTGTGCTGAAGCTGTGACTGCACTGGACTGCCGGATGCTCATTATTTACTTGTGGGGTGTTTGTGTTTCTCCACAGAATGTAAACATGTACAGTGTCGGTAATGCAGCAGCACAAGGCCGGAACGCCCAGCAGCCTCCAGCACAATCTCTGAACTCCGCTCAGCCCAGTCTACGCAACCAAGTGCCTCCTCCACTACTTCCCTCTCAGGTAACACCACTTGGGTTTCTAAAGCTCAGCTCTCTTTGAGATTAAGCTTTGTGGTATACAAGTTTCCCACAGTCCAGAAGTATCAGGA
Source organism: Megalobrama amblycephala (assembly GCF_018812025.1). Lineage (NCBI taxonomy): Eukaryota > Metazoa > Chordata > Actinopteri > Cypriniformes > Xenocyprididae > Megalobrama > Megalobrama amblycephala. Next base: position 45,000,044 of record NC_063044.1, read on the forward strand.
AATTTCCTGTGTGATTCCACCTAGAAATTAATCAATTAACTCTTAAAAGTAGGGCTGCATGAATTCTAATAGTGATTTCCTGAGAAAAATTGTGATTTGCAATTTTGAGTTTTTTTTTAAAGACAGGATTAATGTAATTTTGTAAACCAGATATAAACCATTAAAATATGTTTGTCTTCATTTTTATCTATACATTTTTCATAACAAAATTCATAACAAATGTGTACAATCTTTTTTTTGCAGGTTCCTCCACCCCTGTTGAAGTACTCTCCCAATAATGGAGGTCTGAACCCTCTGTTTGGCCCACAGCAGGTGGCTATGCTGAACCAGCTGTCTCAGCTCAACCAACTGTCTCAGCTTTCTCAGATTAATCAGTTACAGGTATTGATCTCACTGCAAGTAACAGCCTAGAAGATATTTAATTGATAAGTTACCACGTTCCCAGCGATACTTATGACTTTATTTCCCCTGGTCCTAGCGTCTCCTTTTGCAGCAAAAAGCGCAAAACCAGAGGGCCATGCCTGTTAACAGCCGCCAGCAACAGGAACAGCAGGTTTGTGATCTCTTGGACCAACTTATGTGTTTGTTTCTTTGTTTCTTGGCTTGTTTGACGTCATTCTCCATTTGTGATGATGTGTAGGGTCGTGGTTTGGGTCCGTCACAGCAGATGATCCAGCCTCCTCGCCATCTCGATCCCTCCCTGATGAAGCAGCAGACTTCCCCTCAGCCACCCTCACTGCATCAACCCAGCCTCAAGTCCTATATGGAGAACTTCATGCCCCCCAATGCCTCTGACCTGCAGAAAGAACAAAGTTCCTTGAGCTCGTTCAGTAATTTCCCTTTAGGTGGGTGTCCTCCCCATCTTAATATAGGCCAGACTGACTCTATGTTGCACCAAGCTGCCAAGCCCAACACAATGTTTGCCTCTGACATGTCAGGCTATCAGCCAGCTGGCATTAGTCAAAGTCATAGCCTCCTAGCCCCACCTCTGAGCAATGGCCACATGGTGCCAGGCTCTCCCATCAACCCTCGGGTAGGAAAGAACTTCTGTCCTGACAGCAGCTCTCTGCCAGCAAGAGGTGAATACAGTCTATCTATTTTGTTGTCCCCAGCAAAATTTCTTCTTGCATTTTATATTAGAGGGAAAAGGAAAACAATGCTGTGTTGCAAAACCTTTTGATTTTAGACCCTTATTATTTGATTGGAAATCCAATGTTTGGCTGGCATACATATGGTGCTTCTACTTATAATTTCTGCCGCTTGATGATAAGGTTGTTTTTCTTTGTATGTGCTTGTCGCCCTTGTTATGTTCTCCCACAGTTTTCATGCACTCTGTAATTTTTTTGTTTGTTGCATTGGCCAATCAGTGTCTGCACCAATGCCACTGACATAGTGGTGTGAACAGTGTCACACAAAAGCCAAAGTGTTGTTACGACACCATTTCCAAAATAAATTATTAGAATTTAAACTTTTTTTCAAAACTATGATTTCAAAGCTTTGAGGGGGGGGGGGGGGAATTCTGAGTGCATTTAAATTGCTGCTCCTGCTGTTAATTCCTGGATACCAGAAATGTTGTTTACTTAATTTTCTGTCAGGATGTGCATTTTCTTTTCTCTTTTTTCTTTTTTAATTTCATTTGTTGTATTCCTCTAGGTTTGAACTCAAACTTGAATGTAAGCAACCTCGACATTGGTAGTGTTGGTTTTAAGGAGCCACAGTCCCGTCTGAAGAAGTGGACTGCCATGGATATTTCCGTTAACTCGCCACTTGATCAAAACCCCAGCAAATCTGGTGGGTTTCCCCATTTGATATTCCTTTTTTTGTGATCAGTCATAGATAGCTGCACAGCTTTTTTTTATATATATATATCAATGTCAATTAGTGCATTCCATTTAAATGTTGTTCTATTTGAATATTATTTTAATGCTGCTAAGAGTGAATCTGACCATTAAGGCAGGGTTACATTAAGTTGAATTGGTAAATAATGTCATGCAGTTGACCTTTTTCCATTATCAAGGAAAGTAATCAACAGTCATTTTTCGTCAGTTATGCAGCCCTAATCTTATCTCAACAAAAAAAAGTGAGCGAAAAGTCTGATGGGTATGATTTTACTATAGGTGCTATAACATCTGGCCTGAGGCTTGAAGACTCACCCTTTGGTCCATATGACTTCATGAATGCCAGTAACACTCCCATCAGTCCTCCTGGCTCTGTGGGAGATGGCTGGCCCAGCCGTGCCAAATCACCTCATGGTTCCACCAATGTCAACTGGCCACCAGGTTCAAATCCATTCGCTTCATAAATGCTTTACGTGTTCCAATCAAATCTTTCATTGAAATAGAATATTACAGAGAAGCTCAGTTGGTTGAGCATGGCTCTGTGCCGTTGTGGCATGAATTAGCTCACCATGTTATGTTTATTTGTCAGAGTTCCGTCCTGGTGAGCCCTGGAAAGGATATCCAAACATTGATCCTGAAACTGACCCATTTGTCACTCCTGGCAGTGTGATTAATAATCTCTCCATTAATACAGTCCGGGATGTTGATCACCTCAGGGACAGAAACAATGGTAAGTGATCTGATAACCAGCTATTTCCTTATAAAGTACCATTAAATTGATCCAAAGCAACAGTAAAAGCTTAAACTTGAAATATATTAAAACAGACCAGTTAGATTCAATTGATATATTTCACAATATTTCTGATCTTACTGAAATCTGATCAAATCAATTCAGCCTTGATGTAAGAGAATTTGCTCAAAAACCATTAAAAAACTATTGAATGGGACTGTAATTTGCTGAATTTTATGTATTAGTGATTTCAATAATTAAATATTGAATTTTTCTGTTCTTCTAGGGCCATCCTCATCACTTAACACCACGCTGCCTTCAAATAGTGCCTGGACATCCATTCGTGCCTCCAACCACAATAGTTCCCTCAGCAGTACAGCACAAAGCACTTCAGGTTGGTGTGCAACCACTTAGGCCGAGTCACACAGGCCTATGGTTCAAATACGTTCAGTTAACTTTTTCTTCTCTGCAGCCAGAAACAGTGACTCCAAATGGTCTCCTGGTACAGTCACCAACACCTCTTTGGCTCACGAGCTGTGGAAGGTTCCTCTCCCCTCGAAAGGTATCTCTGCTCCGTCCCGCCCTCCACCTGGCCTGACTGGCCAGAAACAGCCCTCATCTTGGGACAACGGCTCTCTGAGACTGGCAGGCTGGGGTAGCTCTGACTCCAGATTCAACTCTGGTTAGTCACAGTTATATTCTCTTTCACCTATACAGACTCTATTAACATTGTCAGTACTGTAGAGTTTGAAAGAAATGAGAGAAACTCTAAATGATCATTGTTCATAGGTTCCAGCTGGGGTGACAGCAGCTCAGGGAGAACTAATTGGCTTGTTCTCAAAAACCTTACACCTCAGGTAAGAAGTTTTAATGATTTGGACTGCATGAACTCATTCACATTGAAACAGGCAATTCTAGAGGAAATTCTAGAAATCTAGATATTATGTGTAACACCACAGCAAAATCATTTCTTGTGTAACTTGTGTGTTCCTTGTTTTACAGATTGATGGCTCCACCTTGCGAACTCTGTGCATGCAGCACGGTCCACTGATCACATTCCATCTGAACCTTCCCCATGGCAACGCTGTCGTCTGCTATAGCTCTAAAGAGGAGGCGGCAAAAGCCCAGAAGTCACTGCACATGTAAGTCGATCTTTTTTTCAATGCAGGTAAAGAACAGAAATGATAGTATGATTGCTAATAATTTCTGAGCTGTGTAAGAGGAGGTGAGTGCATTTCATTCAACTATACATAACTTTACCACTTCTGCCTGGAATAACTAGATTCATCAAATTTTTTTTTTTTTTTTTTTTTTTTTCAGATTGGTTTGTAATTGTAAAAAAGTAGATTTTTCAGAAAATGTACAGCATAAGACTGCAAGTTCATGTTTTCTTCTTGTGGTGCATTGTTACTATTTTGAGGTTTAATAGATTCCTGTATCAAATTAAATGACATTTTGTCTTTAAAATAATATTTTTCTTTCATTCAAGAAATCAGCTTATGCAATTCAGTATTGCAGTGGTTCAAAACCTTTTTGACTTCAAGACAGATTAAGGAGAAGATTTTTAATTTGATGAAATATTTTATAGTTTATAGTTTTTTCTATTTATACATAGAAAAATTGTCTTGAGGCCCCCTTAGGGGCTTTCGTATTAGAGGAACCTTTTCATAGTTCCTAGAACTATTGGCTGAAGTACCCGGATTTTGCCGTGTTGGCACCGCAGGAACTTGGAACAATTTTAGTTCTAGGAACTCTTTTTGGGGGCACTAAATTAGCTCCTACTTCAGAGTAGGGTCTAAACCAGCACTATAGGAACTATTACTGACTTGAGTGTACGTTGATTGGTCAAACGCATGTCAAACACGGACACCTGGCATTTTTAAAAAGCCGTGTAAACATATTTACATAACGAACATGGAAAACGGCAATAACGGCATTTACCTGTTGTCTGCAGGGTTGTGTTCTTTTCTCTTCCTCGATGATATGTAATACTGAAAGTTGTCATAGGAGTTTTCATCTCTTAGCCCCACTTTTTGCTCTTTCAGTCCTCTAAATTATGCGTTTACATTACGTCTCGGTTATCACGAAACCCACAACAAACACATTTCCGATCATGGCTTCTTCCATCCACCAGTTTTTAGTGTTTGTAAATGCTGCACTTAAAGACGCCACTGTCGGCCGCTTCAGAGTTCCTATTTCCTGTGCAGATGCAGTCAGGTACATGGCCCGGGAGAGAAATTAGTTCTCAGGGAGCTATCCTAGTGGCTAGAACTATTCAGTGAGAAAGCCCCTCTTGAAAGTTTGCGGTAGCCCCCCTGGTTCAGAACCACTGCACTATAGGGTGAAATGCATATAATTGTTCAGTCAAAAATTTTAAATGAAGTATATATTATAGTATTCTAAGTGATTACATTTAAGGTTCCTAACTGGACACATGAACACTTCTTTTCTCCATTACTGTTATTGCTTGTTGAATTAAAGTTTATTAGCCTGCTTTCTTATTTGGTTGAAAAGCCGTAATAATGTGGCAACCTCTATGCAAAGTGGTTTCCAGATTCCCAGAACCCCATGCTGGAGTTCACACAGACTTGAATGAGTGTGAGGCACTATACTGATAAAGGCTCTGCTCTTCCTCTTCTTCCTCAGGTGTGTTTTAGGGAACACTACTATTCTTGCAGAGTTTGCTAGTGAAGAGGAAATTAATCGTTTCTTTGCACAAGGTCAGTCAATGACTGCCTCTCCCAGCTGGCAGACGCTGGGCTCTTCTCAGAATCGGATCGGATCCATCGAGGGTTCTCACCCCTTCCCAAACCGCACTGATCCAAATCACTGGAACGGCAGCGGGCTGTCAGGAGCCGGCAGCGGAGACCTGCACGGCTCGTCTCTCTGGGGCGTTCCCAATTACTCCACGAGCCTGTGGGGCAGCCCCAGTGGTGGTGAGGGGGGGAGAATCAACAGTCCCTCCCCCATCAGCTCCTTCCTTCCTGTTGACCATCTGACAGGAGGTGGGGAGTCCATGTAGTGCATCTTTCACCTTCTAACTTAAAAAATAAAAAACGACGACAAAAAAAAACAAAAAAAAAAACTTACAAACCCGTGACCTCAATGTGGAAATAGTTAATCATAATCATATGACCATATATATATTATGTATAAAAATCAAATGGCACTAGTTAGACTTTCTTCACTTACAAAGAGAAAAAAAAAAAACAATGCGGGGTCACCCTGTGGAAACAAGTTACGTTTTTTTCTGCACATATGTCCACTTTGTTTTAGCCCAAAACATATCAGTTTGAATACTTGAATCATGCAGGCCAATTCTATAATGTGAAAGGATGTATTTACACTTCCAGGTAGTGCTCTTCATACAGAAAAAGCTTCAGTTGAGCTCATCTGTTTATTCATCATGTTTATTTGAATTCCAATTCTTTTCGTTTTGTTTTTATTATTTGCATTTTGTTTGCTGACAATGTTGGAGTTTGAGCTTTTTTAACTTTGCACTGAATGTGGTTTTTCTCAGTATAATCTGCAATATGGAGGGAGCCGACAGTTCCAGTGTAGTTGTTTACTCAAGGATGTTCTTAAAGTGTGCGCTCTACTATGCCTTGATGTACGCCTACCTTATTGTGGTATTGTGGAGTTCGAGATCAAGATATAGATGCTGACTTAGGATTATTTGATGATATTACAGAAATAAGTATTGCACCAATTTTGTTTTAAAACTAAAGAATTTAGCTCTGCAGTGTAAAAAACTGTAGCCACAGCTGTGACTTGCAAACCCGACCTGCAAGCCAGGGGGAACAGCACTTTCAAAATAGGCTTTCAATTTTGTTTTGGAGGCGTCACATTGTGCCCTCTTGTTTACAAAACTTTTTGAGGGGGGAAAGTATGGTCATTCTTCCTTTTATTTTAAATGGAAAAATTACAACAAAAAAAATGCATAAAGAATTTTTTAAAAAATCATATAAAAATTATAAAATACAAAAATGTAAAAAAAAAACATAAAAAATCAACTAAACAGGAAAAAAAAAAAAGAAAAAAATCTTGAGGATGAAGACGAAGCTTTCTATCTCTGGGAATACTGATCAGTGTTTGGCCATGTCATTGGTTATTTTATCTATTCCTCTTGTCTGCTAAATAACCAGCATGGTTCTCAGGAAATATAGCCAGTTTTCCCCCATAGAAACTCCTTGTAGGAAAATCCAACTTTTAGCACTGAAACTACTTATAGCTCTGTAAGTTTTTCTCTGCCAAATAACTGCTTTAAGCTGGAGACATTCTACATACTGCTTTTCGAATATGCTGTCTTTTTATTAATGAGTGGATATGGTTTGCTGAATCACTATCTAGTCCTTCCCTTTTTCCCACTGAGTGGCTCAATGTTTTTCGCTTTGTGACTGTCGAAGTAACTGTCAAATGTCATAAGAAAAAGCAGAAATCTGTAACTATGCATACTGTGGCCAATGACTCGGCCTACAGAATCGCTTTTTCTTTGTCTGAAGTAATGTTTTATATGTTTTCAGCAATTTGCATATACATTGTTTGATATATATATAAATATATATATATTTTCCTCATCGCCAGAGCTGGTGTTAAAGAAAAATTGTTTGGTTATTTTAACAGTGCAAAAGTCGTCCACATTTCATTGCCTTGATTCAAATTGTGTCCGAAGATGCAACAAGTCAAGTGGCTTTTAACTGTTTACAAATAGAAAATGATTGTAATGTGTACAGTTTGGTTGTGTTAATCTGAAGTTCCTTACAATATTAATAAATCAATGTTTTGGCTGCTCATTACCATTTTATTTTCATTTTAATTTTTTGTTTGTTTTTTTTTCTTCCCCCCTTTTTCCCCCTTTTCCCCCTTCCTCAAAGCTGGTTTGTCATTGAAAATGGCTTGCCTCTGTACTTGTGGCCAAGGAAGGCTGGATTAGAGGTGAATGTAATCTGTTGCTGGTAGTTTAAATAATAATGTGCATAGATTTACAGACTATTTACCTTTTATTGTACTATATTTTAGGTGCACAATTTATGAGACGCTTCAAGAGCGAGAGGGAGAGAAAGATGTCAGCATTAGGCTAAGCCATGGACCTTAATATTTGTTTAAGCTGTTGTTGTTGTTGTTGTTGTTTTTTTTTTTTTTTTCCTCCAGTTTGTTTTATTTGAGAAGTAGAACTTGTGTGGTGTGTTAACTTATCCATATTTAATGACTCATCGTACAAAACCCTGAGTATTAGCCTCACTTTATGGTTGCGTGCCAGTATTGAACCATTTTAAGTAACTGCTTTACCAAATATTCTTCAATCAAAGGATTTGTTTACTTAATTCCAGACCTGGCTTATCTCATTTTGTTTTTGTCTGACTAATTTTAAGTGGAACATTGGAGAGAAACTACATAACGAAAGCCGAAAATGAGTTTTTGGAATTGCACTTGGTGTACATAATGAACTAGAAAAGCTTGTACTGTATTTGTGTTCTGGAGGCAGAGTGTAGCTTTGGAGACTGGACGGGCCTTTTGTTTGTCTTTTATTCTGTGTGTACAATGGCTAGACTCTTTAAGCGTGCGTTTGTGCCTGCGTGTTTGAGTGGTCCACTCCATTCCTGCGCATCAGGAGCCCAAGTATTCTCCTCTTGTACGGGGGCGTATAACTGCAGGTATCACCGATCGGATTGCCGTGACTTTGTTTACTCCCTCGATGTGGATTGCTCAATCTTTTGTGCTTTAGTTACATGTTCGTATGCGTCCGGGAATAGCGTTAGTCCTTTCTGGAAGTGTGGCGCTGAGCTTTACCAATGGTTCTTGAATGGGTTCTTTCCTGCTGTCATGGCAAACGTGCTAGTTTCCCTATTCTTCGTGGCTTTGTTTTTCTGAAGTGAACTTTGAAAGCGTAGGGAAAAGCCATTGGCACCCAGTTTGTTTCCACTTACAATTATTCATTTTATTTTATTTTTTGGTTTCATTCCCATCCCCCCCACCCCACCCCTTTCCTCTTAATTTTGTTTTATGTATGTGCAGCTGTTTGGTGTTAGACAGAACTGTCATGCTGAGACATTTTGATAATTCACTGTCATGCCAAATTATCGAGTAGGGGGAGGAAAGGGATTTGTTTTGTAAAAGCTGGACAATGTATATGCTTCAAATGTCACTTGCAAAATGGATGTTTTGAGGATATTCATGAGCAATGTACAATCCCCATTTTTATAGCCAGGTTGAACGTAGAGGAAACGAAAAAGTGACTTGGCCTGACATTCTACTTTTGTACTGAAAATGTCATTCTTTTTCTGATTTATCCTGTGAGCAAATATACCCATGTCTTTTAAATGGTTCCTACTGTTGAACAATGTGCTAAGGCAATTGACTTAAACTGTGAGTATTGCTGTCATGTCATTATAAACCCAAAAAGCTTTAGTAAAACCAGCACAAGAAACGGACGAACGAGAGTTTAAATCGAAACTTCCACCATGGGGAAATTCTAAGAGAGTCTATGCAGTGTAGGATGAGGCTTCCATGTCTGTGTCTTTGCTTAGTGAAATCCTGACCGCGGTAGCGGTCGGATTTAAAAATACGATTCCTGTAATGTGCCATGATTGAAACTTTCTTTGATTTTATTTTTTGTCTCAAAAATTGGCCAGTTGTAGCAAATGGAGGGTCGCATTAACATTTCCTTTTTCACAGCGCTCCTCACTGAACGGGCTGTGGAATAGCAAATTCTTCTAGTGGTCTGTCCAGAAATAGTTTGCTCACATGTAACCTATATGCACACTGCTTTGGTAGACTGTTTGAAAATTAATAGAAATAAACATCAATAAGATAACTTAAATGAGCAGGAAGTTCTTTTCAGCGTCTTCCTGGGGTCATCTTAGAATTTTAACTTGGGGAACTGCACTTTTTGAAGGACAATCCTTATTTGTATTGGTAACAATTGACACAAGGTTTAGTCTAGTAATACATGGTAGATACTCAAATGTGTAGTGATGAATGTTTTCTGTAATGCTGTTTTTTTTTTCTTTTTTTCTTTTTTTTTTTTCTCTTTGTTGCTTGGTTTTCGATTTTAGTACCCTTAAGTGCATATGTAACGAGGTAGAGGTAATAGAGTAGTTTTAGGTCTTTTGTTGGCTGTACTTGTAGACTGATAATAACTGTTTGTAAAGTCCTGATCTTGATATCGGAATACAAAGCTGTATAACTTGGGTACAACCCGCAATAAAGCCTAACAGTGATGTGATGTGTGCAATGTTTCTTTTTTCTTTAACCCATTTGTGCCCAAATTTTTCTGAATGGTTTCATGCATATAGTCCTGTTAATAGTGTCCTATGTGAACATGTTCTGCATTTATTTTTCCCAGGTTTTTGTTTTTTTTCTTAAAAAACGTGTTTGAATGTGCGGCAACTATAGTTGCCGGTGGGCAAATATGTTGTATGCACCCCTCAATGTAAAATTTGAATAGGAGGATAACATTTATGCATCTAACTCAAAATAACTGCTTTCAACAGATCAAAAGATGAATCAAAGTTGAAGAACATTCGATGTGAACACAAAAAAGCTGCATCTAGCTTATCTCTTGAATATGAAAACACAACAAACAACAAATCCGTTTGTTTTAAAGTGGTGGAACATAATGCAGAACAAAGTTCAGACATTAAGTTGCTCCAACAGAGCATTGTGAATTAAAATGTTAAATTACATTGTTCATTAGAAAAAATGACATCTATATGTGACCCTGGATCACAAACCCAGTCATAAGCTGCACAGGTATATTTGTAGCAATAGCAAACAATACATTGTATAGGTCAAAATTATTGCCAAAAATCATTAGGATATTAAGTAAAGATCATGTTCAATTAAGATATTTTGTACATTTTCTACTGTAAATATATACAAAATTATTTTTGTAAATGGATATACATTGTTAAGGACTTAATTTCGTCAACTTTAAGGCAATTATCTCAATATTTCAATTTTTTTGCACCTTCAGATTCCAGATTTTCAAATAGTTGTATCTCGGCCAAATGTCATATCATAACAAACCATACATCAATGGAAAGCTTATATATATATTCACCTTTCAGATGATGTATAAATCTTAATTTCAAAAAATTGACCCTTATGACTGGTTTTGTAGTCCAGGGTCACATATAACAAACAAACAAAAAATAAATTAATTAAAAAATAAATTAACAAATAACAATATATAATATATAACAATATAAAATATTATGAAAGCAAAAAGCACTAAACAAGACCAATAACCTTGATTTATTAACTCATTAAACACAGTATACCCCATTTCCCCATGATATATGTACTTACAAGTCATTTGCCCACCGGCAACTATAGTTGCCGCTTGGACTTTTGACTAAGTATACAAAAAACTATAGATCTCTTGTAAGATTTGTTTTGTTTGGATGATTCTAGAGACCCTCATGATTACGTAGATATATATATGTCAACAAAAAAATTCTAATATTAACATTAAAATTACTTTTCTTTGGGAGGGTTTGCCTTCACTATACTTCCTGGAAGTAGGGGTAGGAAGTTGACAGCCTCATGTCACAGGAAGGAAGTGAATACCTGTTCTTGAAATCCTTTTCAAGTGAATACCTGTTTTTGTTCTTGAAATCCTTTATTTGGATGTTTTCTTGCATGTCATTGAGAAATAAAACATGGAAAACATCTAGAAAAAAACCTACAAAAGGAAAATGACAACCATACACTGCGGCAACTATAGTTGCCGGTGGGCTAAAATGGGTTAATGTACTTTTCCTACAAATGCAATTGGAAAACACTCAAAAGTCATGTCTTTATCAAATGTTTTGTTACATTTTGGCATTAGAGCTATGCAAATATGTAGTCACTCAATAGTTGCCAAGGGCCTCGTTACAAAACATGGCAACACTTTACAATAAGGTTTATCAGTTAACTACATTAGTTAATGAACTGTACTTCTATAGCATTTATTAATCTTTAATTTCAATTTTAAAATTTACTAATACATTATTAAAATCTAGAGTTGTATTTGTTCATATTAATGCATTGTGAAGTAACAAGAACAAACAATAAACTGCTGTATTTTTATTAACGAACATTAACGAATACTAACAAATAACTACAGTAACAAATGTATTGCTCATGGTTAGTTAATGTTAACAAATTTTATTTATTAATTTAATGTTCTAAAATGTCATTAATTACTCACCCTCATGTCGTTCCACACCAGTAAGACCTTCGTTCATCTTCAGAACACAAATTAAGATATTTTAGTTGAAATCCGATGGCTCAGTGAGGCCTGCATAGGGAGCAATGACATTTCCTCTCTCAAGATCCATTAATGTACTAAAAACATATTTAAATCAGTTCATGTGAGTACAGTGGTTCAATATTAATATTATAAAGCGATGGGAATATTTTTGGTGCGCCAAAAAAACAAAATAACGACTTTTATAGTGATGGCCGATTTCAAAACACTGCTTCAGGAAGCTTCAGAGCATAATGAATCAGCGTATCGAATCATGATTCAGATCACGCGTCAAACTGCTGAAATCACGTGACTTTGGCGCTCTGAACCGCTGATTCATAACGCTCCGAAGCTTCCTGAATCAGTGTTTTAAAATCGGCCATCACTATATACGTTTTTTTATTCTCGTCGCTTTATAATATTAATATTGAACCACTGTAGTCACATGAACTGATTTAAATATGTTTTTAGTACCTTTATGGATCTTGAGAGAGGAAATGTCATTGCTCCCTATGCAGGCCTCACTGAGCCATTGGATTTCAACAAAAATTAATTTGTGTTCCGAAGATTAATGAAGGTCTTACGGGTGTGAAACGGCATGAGGGTGAGTAAATGACAGAATTTTCTGGGAGAACTAACCCTTTAAACTAAAATTAAAAAACTTATTCTGTAGACGTTCAAAAAAAACAGTAACTAATAAAGATGATTAACATTATTAGATCTTTAAAATCTCAGTGATACTAAAATAACACTAGAGCTCATTTTGATTACCATGTGTGTCATGCACACTGTTATATACAGTAGTTATATGGGTCTACACACACACAAAATTAACTGCTTTTAGAGGCTTACAACATGTTTACATGACAGACTCCAGTCAAACAGTGGCCTTGAAAAAGTAGTTTTATTTTACATGAAGGTGGGCTATCATGTTGAGATCACTTCAGTACTGCTGCAGTACTAAATCATATAAATCATGGGTGACGCTTGCAAATATGGTACTTTTTATAATTCCATTCTAACTGAAAACTTTTGCATGATGCCACATGCAGATGTCATTATGAAATCCATGGCTAGTTTGCTTTTGGGAAATGTTAAATGGTCTAATACACCTTTAACGGTGCAGTATAATTTCTGTGCCATTAGCGGCACCAAATCTCCAAAAAAATACTTTTCAAACAGGTTTGAGTGCTTTCAGAGTCATGGAAATGGAACTTATTTGTCTTCTAGGCTTTTTTTTTTTAATCCAGTAATCATAAGCAGATGGAAGAGTCAAAGAAACTTGTGTGGCATTTTGCAGTTTCCTAAACACTGCCTCAGTCTGCTCAAAGAAGTGTTAAACGTGCCACACATTTTGAAACGGCTTACAAATTACATACAGCCATCTATGCATTTTAAACTGGTGAAGGATGCAGTGTTTTGACAAAGAAAAGCAGCTATAAAGGATCTGCAATGACATTCACAAAGTGGCACTGACCTTGTAAATCAAGTAGCAGTTTTACTTCCCTTCCACTAGAGGGACCAGTGAGGCTTCACTTGTGGCATGACAAACCAAAGAATTACAGTTTAGTCTTGGCTTTATTTTCAGCTCAAGTTCCCAAGAGTTTATAGTGACATTTTCATTAAATACAATGATACACATGACAAGGCAGTTGACTCCATATGCAAGAGACAGAACACAGTATGATAGAAACTGGACACTGAGTGGATACAGCTGATCCACATCCATATTGTTTAATGCAGAGTCAATCCTACCTGCAAAAAAAGATGAAAAGAAACATGAGAATTCAGGATAAGAAAATTACTTTTACCAAGCATGCATAGGATTCCTATTGTAGCTCATAAGACAGGACTTGCATGCATATCATAAGACTTGCCTCTATTCATACACATCTTTTTTATCTGCAATGTACTGTACGATCTCCTCAGGAGTCATAAGCTTCTCCGCCTCTGCATCTGGGATCTCAAATCCTGTGGAATTTGAATTCAGAATTCAATGTTCATAAGATGTGACAGTTGTCAAATGCTACAGAAACAACCCTCTACTAACCAAACTCATCCTCCATAGCCATTATAATCTCCACCTGGTCCAAGCTGTCCAGCCCCAGATCTTTCATGAAGTGAGACGATGTTTGAAGCTTGAGGAGGGAAAAAAAAGAGATTGATGTTAGATTAGGAATATGTATAAAATCTCAAATGTTAACCAAGCAATAAAAACAAATCTGTATATCCACACGGAAAAATTAATGAAATGTATTAAAATGTGTGTTTTTACAGGTGAATTGCACATAAATCTCCTTCAGATTTCAGTATTTGGAGGCTAAGGTACAAAATGACCCATGCAACAGCACAGTACAATAAGTGTGAAGTATCTCTCACCTTATCTGGGTTGATCTTGTCATACAGTTTAAGGACGTACATAACACGGTCTTTGATGTTCTCTAAAGTGAGGGGAGGAAGATCACCGTAATGCCGACACAGATGAACAGACAGGCCTGAAATCTAGGGACATGCAAACATATACATTTATTCATTTAGCAGAGGCTTTAAAATCACTTAAAATGAGAAACATATTATGCAATTTGTCACAGAGACCAAATATTCATAGCACACAATGATCAATAAAAATAATGAAATCCCCCTCTATCAAGAGAAGGCACTAAAAAGATATTTGACCCAAAAATGTGTCTCATTTGTCTCCTTTTGTTCCATAGCAAACAAAAGATGTTGGACAGACTGATAGCTTCGGTCACCATTTACTTCAGTTTTCCTCCATACAGTCAAATGAAGTGGCTTCATGTTGGGAATGACATGACAGAATTTTTATTTTTGCGTCAACTACCCCTTTAATAATAGCTACAATAAAAGACGCAAAGACACTAGCAGAGCAGTGTTGTCCTAGTGCTTTTATTAGGTTAACTAGTAGCTATTTCTACTATAAATAACAAAGTCGTGGGTTTAAAGTCTTGCAGGTCACACTGATGTAGCAGATGTATGTTGTGAATGCACAGAGTATGGCTGACATGCACGAATAATTCATTTTTCTCTTCTTTCCTCGGAAAGACACAGGTAGGTCACTGAGTAATCCAGCACCAGTAGGCCACACACAAACACCCCCCATCTGCAGAAAGCTCACCCGCACTAGGTCAGTCCACCTCGTCCGCTGGCCGCATGAGAGGACAGAGAGCGCGCGCTGGTCTGAGGCGAGGGGCGCGCAGGCGGATCTTGTTAGCACGTTGCCATGATTTAACCTTGCAGAGGCGCGAGCGACGGAGCGCATACAGTGTGCAAGCGCACGGGACGCCATGTCTGTGAATTTCTATCCCACAATTCACTGCGACAATAAACTGGACATAAGTTTGACATGCGCGTGCGCACTCGGTCAGGGCAAGTGCGACTGTTCTCCGCGAATCGGTTCTTTTGAACAGCTCATTCACAAAACGAACAGTGCGAACCGAACGAATCCTGGAAAGATCCGACTCAAAGGAATCCATTATTTTTAGAGGAACGTTTCAATAATTTACTCTGTTTTACTTTCTTTTAATTATTTATTAATGTTAAATGTAACTGATAAATATATATAAAGCCATTTAAATTATGGGATATTGTATATATGTAACATATGTGACCCTGGACCACAAAACCAGTCATAAGGGTTAATTTTTTTGAATTTAGATTTATACATTATCTGAAAGCTGAATAAATAATCTTTCCATTGATGTATGGTTTGTTAGGACAGGACAGTATTTGGTCGAGATACAACTATTTGAAAATCTGGAATCTGAGGGAGCAAAAAAATCAAAATAATGAGAAAATCGCCTTTAATGTTGTCCAAATGAAGTCCTTAGCAATGCATATCCACTCACAAAAATACATTTTTGATATATTTACAATAGGAAATTTACTAAATATCTTCATGGAACATGATCTTTACTTAATATCCTAATGATTTTTGGCATAAAAGAAAATTTGATAATTTTGACCCATACAATTTTATCGTTGGCTATTGCTACAAATATACCCATGCGACTTATGAGTGGTTTTGTGGTCCAGAGTCACATATGTTACACATATACAATATCCCATAATTTAAATGACTTTATATATATTTATCAGTTACATTTAACTTTTTTTTTTTTTACAGTGTATGGTCACATATGAAAAAAATAAAGGCTTTTATTTTGAAAGCAATCATGGCTGCCAGTTACGCATAGGGTCGTCCAGTAATGGTCTATGAAAGTAAATTAATTTGCTCTACTCTTATAGAAACGTCCAAGTGTTGTTTCGCACGATTATTGAAGAAAATATAAACACGATAAAATGTTTTCTCTGAAGGAGAAGGTTTGTATATTCGCGCAGAGACAAAATAAACAGAAGACTTGAAGTGAATGATCCACAACCAGCATGCTGCACAACAACAATTAAGGCAGGTATTTATTTTATGTCAGCTTATAAAACGGTGGCACGTTTACATAGAGAATATTTCAATATGTTACAAAAACTTGTTGATATACCACGCAGAATAACCTTGGCGTTGTTTTGCAGGAGATGGAGACCATGGAGCCTGCGAGTCTGGAAAACTTGTGTGTTTTGTACCACAGTGCAAACTATATAGTTGTCAACAAACACTGGGACATCCGTATTGACAGCAAAATGTGGTATGAGAAGCAGACGGTCCAAAGTCAGCTGAAGCATCGCTTCCCAGAGCTTGCAGATCCTGACACCTACTACGGATTCAGGTCT
Source organism: Megalobrama amblycephala (assembly GCF_018812025.1). Taxonomy (NCBI): domain Eukaryota; kingdom Metazoa; phylum Chordata; class Actinopteri; order Cypriniformes; family Xenocyprididae; genus Megalobrama; species Megalobrama amblycephala. Next base: position 45,016,590 of record NC_063044.1, read on the forward strand.
TTTTCTCCAATGTTTCTATTGCTTTTCTATGAGCTGAGACCAATAATCACATCACATATGTCTTATCAGCAGTTCATTCATATGCATTCTTATATTCTGCAGGTTTTGCCATCAGTTGGATTTCTCTACCAGTGGTGCTTTGTGTGTAGCACTGAACAAGGCAGCAGCAGGACATGCGTACCGCTGTTTTAAAGACAGACTTGTTACCAAAGCTTATCTTGCACTGGTACTGTAGCATTCAGATGTCCAGTGAATATATATAAGGTTTTTTTCCTAATAACATAGTCTATTTTTATTTCCTGTGCAGGTCCGTGGTGTTGTAGCTGAGGAGAAAATGAGCCTAGACTTTGCGATAGGCAAGAACATAACAGAGGGCAAGACCCATATGATGTGCACTGAAGGAACAGAAGGTCAGAATCTCTTTTACTTCAAAATTATACAACCAGTTGAAACATATTCATGCATCTGATTCATATTGTATGCGGTAGGTTGTGAGAATCCCAAACCCTGCCAAACAGAGCTCACTGTTTTAGAGTATGGAGCATATGACGGAGATCCAGTCACAAAAGTGCTTCTGCAGCCTCTGACAGGTACAGTGTCATCAACAGTTCATAAAAACATAGATGTTGTCAAATGGAAAAAAGTCTTAAATATCAAAACCCTTGTAGGACGGACGCACCAGCTCCGAGTGCACTGCAGTGCCATTGGTCACCCCATAGTGGGCGACTATACCTACAGTCTGCGCACAGACAATGCTCCGTATCGCATGATGCTGCACGCCTACTTCCTCCACATTCCTCTAGAGAATGAACCCATCCATGTCATAGCCCCAGATCCCTTTACACCCAGCCTCGACCTCAAATGGGCACCACAAAGATGTGTGAACATTCTGGAGGATTTACTGAAGAATATTTTAACAGAGCCACAAGCTGAGATCCAAGAAGAACCCGAGCCAGTGCGCAGGAAGAGCAGCCCAGTGGAGAGTGAGGAGCAACGGGCACAGTGTCAGCAGTGGTTATGTGAATGGAACGTGGACTGAGGAACACTCGCGCTGTTTTACCAGTTAACTGCTCAAGCTACACTGCAGGCTGCTTATAGGGTACCCTCTTCTTTAAAGGCCAGCCCTCCTCAAGAACAGTGTACAGGAAGAACTGAAGGCATAAAGGGGCATTAAACCATTTGGCTGATCTGTGTATGAAGATCGCTGTGAGTGAAAGTGCATTATGGAGACCCCCCACGCTTATGTCATCCTACACTAGCGTTCAAAAGTTTGGGGTCGGTAAGATTTTTAAAATGTTTTTTAACTTTTTTTTTTTTCGTCTCTTATGTTCACCAAGGCTGATCAGAATTGCAGTAAAAACAGTAATATTGTGAAATATTATTACAATTTACATTAACTGCGTTCTATTTTCATCTATTTTAAAATTGTATTTATTCCTGTGACAGCAAAGCTGTTTTTTTTTTTTTTTTCAGTCATTATGACACAACAGTCCTCAGTGTCACATAATCCTTCAGAAATCTTTCTAATATGCTGATTTGGTGCTCAAAACAAATTTCTTATTATTATCAAAGTTAATATTTTGTGGAAACCATGATACATTTTGTTTAAGGATACTTTGATGAAATGGAAGTACAAAAGAGCAGCATATATTTGAAATAAAACTTTTTGTAACATTATAAATGTCTTTTATTCAGTTTAGTGTCTCCTTGCTGAATATATATATATATATATATATATATATATATATATATATATATATATATATATATATATATATATATAAAATATGGTAACACTTTACAATAAGGTTCATTTGTTAAACTATTAACTAAATTAATGTATTAACTAACATGAACTAACCATGAGCAAATGAGCAATACATTTGTTACTGTATTTACTAATCTTAGTTAACATTAATGAAAATACAGTTGTTCATTGTTTGTTCATGTTAGTTTACAGTGCATTAACTAATGATAACAAAATTTTAATAATGTACTAGTAAATGTTGAAATTAACAAAGATTAATAAATGCGGTAAGTGCAGTTCATTATTAGTTCATGTTAATTAATATAATGTTAACTAATGAACCTTCTTGTAATGTTATCATTTTTTTTTTTTTTTAAATCTTACTGACCCCCAACTTTTGAAGCTGAGAGAAAGAACTTTTTAAAAAACAAACCCCCATTAAAGAGACAGTTCACCCAAAAATGAAAATTTTGTCATCATTTACTCACCCCTAAAGTTGTTCAAAACAAAAAAAGATGATATTTTGAAGAATGTGGGTAACCAAACAGTTGATGGGCCCCACTGATTTCCATAGTATTTTATTTTTCCCCTCTATGGAAGTCAGTGGGGTCCATCAACTGTTTGGTTACCCATATTCTTCAAAATATCTTCATGTTCAGCAGAAGAAAGAAACTCATACAGGTTTAGAACAACTTGAGGATGAGTAAATGATGACTGAATTTTCATTTTTGCGTGAACTATCCCTTTAAGTGCCTTTACCTCTTTCAAGTATGCTATGTGTACAAGTGGTATTATTCATTGTATGAATGCATAACTGTATGGTTTTAAGTTAACATTTGTGTTTTTAAATCAAGTTTTTCAGTAATTTATTATTTTAATTAGTTTTTGTTGCAGTCTAGAAGGGGCCAAAACTCACCGTTTTGTCCACTAGACAAACAGTCAAGTTATAACAAACAGTCAAGTTATAACAAACAGTCAAGTTATAACAAGTTAATTTCTGTACTTAAATTGTGTGAAGCATGTTTGTAGAAATCCATTGCTTAAAATTGACTGAACGATCCCTACCTCACAATCTGAAATTGTAGCTTTGAAACATGAAATTTCATCTCTCTCTTTATCTACAAAGTATTTTTCTTGCATGTCATCCGGTTCCTTACACCGTTAGATAACCTTTGTACAGCTACAGTGGCAGTCACATTTGCCGTTGTTTAGTGAGTTTTCAAAATCTAGTCATTTTAACAAGAATTCATGTGATCGAGAATTTCGCATTAGGGTGAAATATTCTTTCAAAAGGTTCCTGTTGGTCACATGGATTCATTGCTTTGACCAGCAGAAAGCTGCTTGATTTGAAAGTGATCTCTGAGCTGTGCTTCATACATTGCTACATTATTGACAATAGACTCTTTTAGCCGACCGAAATTTCATGAATGTGACCACACTTAGCTAAAGGAATGTGTTGTTTGGTAAAAGCCCCCAAAACATGCTGTGATCACTTAAAACGAGTCTTAAAACTTTTCTTAAAAAAGCATTTATTAGCATCTGTAATCTGTCTTTGCACGCAGAACAGGTTTAGTGTTGCAGAAATTGTACTGTTCAATAAATAAAGGCCCTTCTGTCTAACAGCTAATCACTGTGTTGTGATATTTTTCCCAGCCAGGAAAACAAGACTGTGGTGTGCACAGCAGCGACATGAAATGAGAAACATTAACAGAAATCTAAAAATACTGACATGAAAAGCAGGAGATATGTGGTGTTTGCGTATAATACACACATTTATACATTTTAGATTCTATGTTAACATAGCCATGAACACAGTAAGGGATTTTTACTGCAAGTGGTCACATCTGTGAACAGAATTAATATTGGCATTTCTAGAGCAAGGGAGGGCTGGGGAATATTAGTCCACATTGGTTCCTTTGGTCCCAGAATGAAAAAGTGAGCAAGACACAAACTGAAGTTCAGTCCTAGATCTGGCTGAGAGGGAGGAATTTCTGGTAGTAACTCTTGGTAACGTCGATCATCAGTTCCTGTGTACATTCAGGGAGCTCTCCTGAAAATAAACCTGAAGTAAAGAATAACAAAGAAGCTTACATTTTGCAAGTGATATCAATTCATTGTTGGCAAAATATAAATAAAATAAATCCACTTCACTTACATTACCAGATGACAGTAATAATAAACAATAATTCTAATTAAAGAGCATAATATATCTGAAGGTGTTGACCTGGACAGCCAGAGAAAACTGTAAATGGAGGAACCACTGTCTCTGGGGGAAGGACAGTGTTATCCAGTATCTTACAACAGTCCTTCAAGACACAGCGTCGACCCTAAAAGAAAACATGCTTTATCACCGCAAATGTCACACCCACAAAACAAATGAGAGGATACAGATGATACTTACAATCACACAGTTCTTGCCAATGTGGACATATGACCCTATCTGAGCAGCGTTCACAACACAGTCCTCCTCTATGAACACATGGTCCCCAATATGCAAGGGGAAGAAAGCCACGCTAATGTACACAGAGAGCAAACATAAGCAAGTTAAAGGCTTAGTTCACCCAAAAATGAAAATTCTGTCATTTATTACTCACCCTCATGTCGTTTCACACCCATAAGACCTTCGTTAATCTTCAGAACACAAATTAAGATATTTTAGTTTAAATCCGATGGCTCAGTGAGGCCTGCATAGCCAGCAATGACATTTCCTCTCTCAAGATCCATTAATGTACTAAAAACATATTTAAATCAGTTCATGTGAGTACAGTGGTTCAATGTTAATATTATAAAGCGACGAGAATATTTTTGGTGCGCCAAAAAAAACAAAATAACGACTTATTTAGTGATGGCCGATTTCAAAACACTGCTTCATGAAGCTTCGGAGCACAGATGAATCAGCGTATCGAATCATGATTCAGATTGCGTGTCAAACCGCCAAACTGCTGAAATCACGTTACTTTGGCGCTCCAAACAGCAGATTCGACACACTGATTCATCTGTGCTCCGAAGCTTCATGGAAGCAGTGTTTTGAAATCGGCCATCACTAAATAAGTCGTTATTTTGGGGTTTTTTGGCACACCAAAAATATTCTCGTCGCTTTATAATATTAATATTGAACCACCGTACTCACATGAACTGATTTAAATATGTTTTTAGTTCATTAATGGATCTTGAGAGAGGAAATGTCATTGCTGTGAATGCAGGCCTCACTGAGCCATCGGATTTCATCAAAAATATCTTCATTTGTGTTCCGAAGATGAACGAAGGTCTTACGGGTGTGAACGGCATGAGGGTGAGTAATAAATGACAGAATTTTCATTTTTGGGTGAACTAACTCTTAAATCATACACATTCCAGTTCATCAGTGAGAAAACAGATGCTTTACATTAAATCCGTAGCATTACTCACCCTTTGCTGAATTTTTTAAACGGCGGTCTGATCACACTACGACTTTTAATGACACAGTGGCGCCCAACTCTGACATTAGCAAGATCTCCTCTGATGATACAGTCATTCATCACGATAGTCTAAAATACAGACCATTTCAGAAAGCTAGCACATTTGCTGATGAAAATAACAGAACGAAACAGAGGAAAAAGCTCACTTTTCCATTGAGGACGATGTTTTGACTGCCGCAAAGCACCGACTGTCTGCTGACTTTGTTGCCTGATGCCTGGAGAGAACAAATGTCAATCTTACCACCACCATCATCATATGACGCTCCAGCTTTAAATAAACTACATGTGCAACTGATACAGACGTTTACTGACTGGTAGGTTATGACAAACCAACACTTTTGCGCTGGCGGTAACGTTATCATCTTTGTTTATTAGAAAACATAGTAGGTTTGCAAAGACAAACTAGTCGGTCAGTTGATTCTGAATTTAATATTTGCAACCGCGTGATTCAACTGAAGAATATTATAACATACCGTCTCGATGTATTCAGCCTTGTTGTATAATATTTCACACAACTCCATCTCTGCACAATTTTATTGTTTTGTTGGCGAAACCCCTTCGAATGTCCGGCAGCTGTCAACCGCTCCCTCGCTATTTCCGCTTCCGGTTAGTGCCAAGATTGCAGAACATCGTTCAAGATTTTTTTTTTTTTTTTAATTTATTCATTGGTATATACCCATCAAGTGAATTTTTAAGACAACACTTTAATTTGGAAGAAAATACCTGTAATTTTGTCAAGTTGAAGTGATCGTCTTTTTTTTTTTTCTTGTGTGTTTCCAAATATTTTCTGGAAAAATATGTCTTATTGGTTGGAGACAAAGATTCATTCACTGCCCACTTTTGCTAGGAAACATATTATGTTTGGAATGCTGTTGGATGATAAAAATAAATAAATAAATAAAAATTATTAATGTAATGTAGATTCTGGGGAAATTCTTCATTCATAAATGCAAATGTATGAAGACGAAACCTTATTTTTCTATATTCAAAAGAGACTTTATTTGTAATTACTTTCCATCATTGGAATGTATGAAAATGAAAAAGGCCCTGAAATTTGTTGGAATAATACAAGACCTTGATCACTTAGAAGAGGAATGAAAAGACCCCTTCTTAATTTTTTTATTTATTATTTTTTTAAATATGTGTAAAATAAATAAATAAAAAAGATGAAATGTTTTAGATTATTTTCATTGCAAATGTACAAACATGTTAATGAGAGAATTAAATATGTAATATTTATTAATATGCATATAATCTATAAAAAATAATCGAACAGTAATTTCCAAATGTTGTTAGTTTCTTTTAAATATAAATTTTACATAAATGTGTATGCGTTTTATGCTTTCAAAATGGTTTCCATATCAAATTTGATTTTTTTTTTTCATAATCGTTTTTCTGAAAGTGTTTTATACATTTACTTATTTTACATAAATGCAAAATACTGTTAGACCGCATGATGGCGCTGCTGTATCGTTTCACAGTTTTGAGTCCCGCAGTACGGAGGTGGTATTATTTTAAAACGTGCCTTATTAATCCATAGCTGTATGTGCTCGTGGGCTCGAATCCCAACCACGTGGTTGATGAGCTTTTATCAGCACATCAAAAATGATTAGCCTATGTCAGAATGATGTGAACATTTACTATGCAAAAGTTAGTGTAATAGGCCTATGCTCTAATAATAGCCTACAGTAAAATCTAGTGATTTAGCTTGCACTCTAAACCAGCTGAGTTTTTTTCAGTGTTTGTTTTTATCACATAATAAATTCTCTGCTCTGCAGTATTTCTGTTTAGTCTTGAGTCTGGGAATAGCCTCCTGAATGCACACACACACAGCCCCCTCACCTTGACTGAAATGTGCTCAAGCAAATGCAGTGTTGTGTAAGACGGTCCTGTAATCCCTCGCTGACCACATCTGTCAGCTTGAAATTCTCTTATAGTTATACAATACCACAGATCAGTTATCACAATGTCACAGCAAAGGTCACTTTGACATTGAATCGACAAGTTATTAGATTGTACACACAGCTATGTGTTGTGCCCACAACTTACATCCCCAAAACTCCCGATATCACGGTCTGTTGCCCTTCGTGGGTCTTTAACAGAAACAGTTAACGGTAAAAAATCTATTTTTATTAGACCAGGCAGAGAAATGTGTTCATGATTGGCTGCTGGCGTCTGTGTGGGAGGATTTGTCTTGCCCATTTGAGACTTTAGCTTATCGATAGATTTACATCAGGAAACCATATCCAGCATTTGAACTCAAGAAACTGTTTATGTTTCCAAGCACTAAAGAGGAGCCTTTATCTCCTTGTGTATCTGCTGAAGAGACTGTTTTGATATTCACATAAGCGAGACTTTCGCTGATTTCATCAACTAATGTGGTGTTTATTCTGTCTTGTCCAGAGATGACGAGATGTTTGTCGGGGTTCTTTAAATAACAAACTATTTTCATAGGCTACTTTTCTGAACGCATCTCTTAGCAGTGAAGTTCTCAGCACTAGCTGAGCTAAAAATAGTTCAGGGGTCATAGTGTCTAGAGAATGTGCTTTTAGGTACTGTGTGTGTGTGTGTGTGTGTGTGTGTGTGTGTGTGTGTGTGTGTGTGGTAAACCCTATGCTATGGGAATAAAATGTCCCCACAATGATGTCAATTAGATTTAGGAATTTTTTTTTTGTTCTCTATAAGGAAAACAGCTTAAAAATCATACAGAATTATGCTTTTTGAAAATGTAAAAATGCAGAAAGTTTTCTCTGGTGGGTAGGTTTAGGGTTAGAGGATAGAATATATAGTTTGTACAGTCTATGGAAAATGTATATGGAAGTGCCTATAAAACATGGAAACCCAACGTGTGTGTGTGTGTGTGTGTGTGTAAATGCACAGTAAGATATAGTATGTGAAGCCTTGCCATCATCGTATAGTCATCACTGCAGCGGCCAGGGTTTCAGGAGGGCTTTATATAATACATCCTCCATGTCTGTGGGCGACGGACACGCTATCTGATGAGAAGAGCCAGTGGAGCCAAAGTCAGGACTGTATCGAGTGTGTCGAGATGATTTGTTCTGCCTGTTCTTAAAGAGAAAAGGGAAAGTGAAGGCACTGTTAGCATGACTTCTTTTTTTCTGTCCTTTAATTGCTGTTTCTTTCTCTCTTGATTCTCTTGAGTGTGTAGGTTTGTCTCTGTTGCGCTGTTATGTAATGCTTCCTGGGAAAATGCTATCTAATGCCATCTTCTCACAACTGGATCATATGTATTGAGTCATATAATTACTTTGGTGTAATGCCAGTTGAAATGGGTGTTTAGAGATAGATAGATAGATAGATAGATAGATAGATAGATAGATAGATAGATAGATAGATAGATAGATAGATAGATAGATAGATAGATAGATAGATAGATAGATAGATAGATAGACGCATTACCCAGTTATATTGGATCAGCTTAAAGGGATAGTTTGAAAAATTTGATGTTTTTCTGCTTACCATCCAAGATGTAGGTGACTTTGTTTCTTCAGTAGAACACAAATGATGATTTTTAACTCCAACCGTTGCTGTCTGTCAGTCAAATAATGCGTGTCAATGGGAACTTCGTCTATAAGAATCAAAAAAACATGCACAGACAAATCCAAATTAAACCCTGCGGCTCGTGATGACATATTGATAAGAGACGAAACCGAACAGTATTTATATAATTTTTTACCTCTATTGCACCACTATGTCCAACTGCCTTGAGCATCCAGTGTGTGAGGTATTATTGAAGTATAAGCGTGAGAGATCACTTCCGTCATCAGAGCGTGTTTTCAGACCTCACACAACAGGTGCATTAGAGGTAAAAAAATGATATAAATACCGTTCGGTTTCTCGCACAAACCGATCGTTTCGTGTCTTAGGACATCAATGTGTCGTCACGAGCCACAGGGTTTAATTTGGATTTGTCTGTGCATATTTTTTTGACTCTTATAGATGAAGTTCCCATTGCCATCCATTATACGACTGACAGACTGCAACGGTTGGAGTTAAAATCATAATTTGTGTTCTACTGAAGACACAAAGTCACCTACATCTTGGATGCTCTGGGGGTAAGCAGATAAACATCAAATTTTCATTTTTGGGTGAACTATCCCTTTAAATCTAGTATTAATTGACAAATTCTGGGATCTCACACATATCTGGCTCCATTCTGAATCTGAAAGGTCATACTCATTTCGACATGTTTAATTTGATAGGTATGTCGGTGTGTTCTTAATTTTCATTTTTAAATGTCAACTACCCAACTACAATATTACACCTATATGTAACACAAATTCTATTAATAAAGCACTGAGAAAATGACCATGACCTTGGTATAAAAAGCCCAGTTCTTAATGATAAATCACTTAATAAACCTTGTAGCAACAACACGATTAAGTTCATGTTCTTCATCCAAAGCAATTAATAGCATCCAAATTGCAGAAACATTCCCCTTAAGGGCCTTGTTCACACATAATAAAATATTAAGTTGTCTGTCTAGACCTTCTAGTGCCGTTTTAACTTAAGAAACTGTGCCTTCATTAGCCATGTCTGTCTGTTTTAGCATTCCTATAATCTTTGCAACATCTGACAACAAATCAATCATTAATTATGAATCAGATTCAATTGTGAAAAGACCTAACAGAGAGGACAATTATGTGAAAAATGCTTTTGTGTGTGAAAAACAATGGACACCTTTGAGGTTTCACCAGCACTGTGAGTCCTGTCCTTGCTTTGGCGCTCCACAGTGAGGTGACCTGATTTTGCAGGCTCTGAGGGAGAGGCCTTTCTCTGTGGAGGTTAAGACAGCCCGTCAGACTCCTTTCCTCAACTGCTTTTATAAGCACCATCACACTTACCATCCTTTTCCTGCTTTTTACATCAGTTTAAAGGAAGATGTGTGTTCATAATTTAACTGAATCCTATATTTATGTTAGAGATGGAACAAACTTTTATATAGCACAGACTGGATAAATAATTGGCCCTTACAAGTATAGACCTTGATGATACTGATAAAATGAAACAACTCGTTTAAAATATGTTTTAAAGGTGCCCTAGAATTAAAAATTGAATTTACTTTGGCATAGTTAAATAACAAGAGTTCAGTACATGGAAATGACATACAGTGAGTCTCAAAATCCATTGTTTCCTCCTTCTTATATAAATCTAATTTGTTTAAAAGACCTCGGAAGAACAGGCGAATCTCAACATAACACCGACTGTTACGTAACAGTCGGGATCATTAATATGTACGCCCCCAATATTTGCATATGCCAGCCCATGTTCAAGGCATTAGACAAGGGCAGGACGTCTGGATGTGCACAGCTGAATCATCAGACTAGGTAAGCAAGCAAGAACAACAGAGAAAAATGGCAGATGGAGCAATAATAACTGACATGATCCACGATATCATGATATTTTTAGTGATATTTGTAAATTGTCTTTCTAAATGTTTCGTTAGCATGTTGCTAATGTACTGTTAAAGGTGGTTAAAGTTACCATCGGTTATTACTGAATTCACGGAGACAAGAGCCGTCGCTATTTTCATTATTAAACACTTGCAGTCTGTATAATTCATAAACACAACTTCATTCTTTATAAATCTCTCCAACAGTGTAGCATTAGCTGTTAGCCACAGAGCATAGCCTCAAACTCATTCAGAATCAAATGTAAACACCCAAATAAACACTGTACTTACGCGATTAGACATGCTGCATGATCTTTGTAAAGATCCATTTTGAGGGTTATATTAGCTGTGTGAACTTTGTTTATGCTGTTTAAGGCAAGCGCGAGCTCCGGGGGCAGGGAGCGCATGATTTAAAGGGGCCGCAGCCTGAATCGGCGCATATTTAATGATGCCCCAAAATAGGCAGTTAAAAAATGAATTTAAAAAAAATCTATGGGGTATTTTGAGCTGAAACTTCACAGACACATTCAGGGGACACCTTAGATTTATATTACATCTTTTGAAAACACGTTCTATGGCACCTTTAACATTTTTAACAATAGTAAATAACAATTGATCTGAACACATATTTTCATGGCTAAAAACTGCATTACAGAAATAGAACAGTGGTTTTCAAACTGGGGCCTGGAGACCCCTAGAGGACCACAATTGGTTTGGGGGAAAAAACACACTTGCTGACATTATTATTTATTATATCTATTGACATAGGACTACCAGAAAATGGATGGATGGATCTGTTCTTTTTTATTATTTTTTATTTTTTAACTAAATCTTCTTTTTTGAAAATATGTATTTGCACAAGTAACAGCACAAGGGGGCAGTTGTGGCTAGGTTTGAGTCTCAGTACTGGCAAGAAATGTAGGTGGGGGGAGTGAATGAACACTCTCATTATGCTGAGCACCTAACCCCCAATCACTCCCTGGGTGCCGTAGCAAAAATGGCTGCCCACTGGTCTGGTTGTGTGTGTGTGTGTGTCACAAGCACATCACAAGCACAAATTCTGAGTATGGGACACCATACTTGGCCACACGTCACGTCAGAAGAGTTGTTGTTTAATTATGTGTAAAAATATCCCAAGAGTAATCCCATTCTATCCAAAAATTGCAGGCAATTTTGTCTGATTTATAAAATGTTACTAAGAATTATATAATTATGTTATGCAAGCACTATAATCCATATTCTAGATTTGGGAGGTGATTTGTGGTAATGAGGAAGTGCTGGCTGCAGGTATTAGTCGAAACATAGTGTGATGTACCCAAACAGTGTTGCATAACATTTAAAATCAGCCCTGTACCATAGCAATGTTACCCTTATGCCACCTAGAGAGTGGCTTAAGTCAACAATCACACACAGATAATACCCTTATAGGAGTTTAAAGATAAAACACACTTTATGCTTCATGTTTACCAATGACGGCATCAGAGTTCTGCATGTCTTTGACGTAGGTCATTGTGTCTGTTGTCAGTATGGGGATGTCCCTCCTAGAGCAGGCCTGATTTGGTGACATCTGGCTGGAGTGTCACATTGACAGCTGTGTCTCGGTGCCAAGCAGAGCGGCTAGTGGCAGGTGTGTCCTGCCAAAGGGATGCATACAGACACACACTTCTAAGCAGTCTCTGGACAGCGGACCTGCGGAGAACACTAAAGTCACATCTCTCCGTCACTCTCTCTTCTTCGGCCACCGGCACAATGCAGGCCTCTTTTCTCCAGGCCCGCTGCGAAGATCCAATCATGACCACAGACTGGGGTCTTCCTCTGATCATCGCTCTTCTGCTGCTTGGGCTCCTGTACGCGTTCCTCTACCTGCCTGCTATCACGCAGAGAGCCCTGCTGGAACAAGCCCTCACCAACCAGAACGCCAGCGTGGACTTCCTTCCTAAAGAGGACTGAGCAGAAGTTTGCATTCGTCCATTAAGGATTGAAACGACTGTTTGTTATGTCCTTCTATGCAAGTAACCTGAACCTTGAAACCTCTGAAGCAGCATTTCTTTATCAGGTGATGATAATGATGAAGAGAACAGACGGCCCCAGCTTTTCTTTTGAGTTTTTGTTTTATACACAAGATTAAGACACCAAGAATAGCTCCTGCTCTGGAGATGTGAATGGTGAATCATATTTTACCACAGTTGGAGGAGGAGGGGGAGGATTGTGCAGTTCTGAGATTTCTCACCACATAGGACAGCCTTGTGTTTCCAGTCCAGCCCGAGGGACAGGAATTAGTCATACAGAAGTCATCATTACAGCTTATCATGTCAGCCAGAAAGAATCACTATGATATTAGAGCTTGTAAATATTCTGTTTAAAATCCATGTTCAATCAAACCAGCACAGAACTAATCTGTTCAGCTCGAGGAAGGTGGGTGCCTTTGGATATAAACCAGTAAAAAAAGAGAGAAAAAAAAATGTAATTGTTGTAAATGTATTATTAATGATTTTTTTTTTTTTTTTTTTTTTTTTTTGTGAAAATAAAGAGACCTTTCAGATTGTAACGATTTATGCTTAGTTTTTCCACCGTATGTAGATGAATTTCATAATATTTACAAGTTACAACAATAATACAACAAATTGCATGTAATGTATTTGAACCGAACTTTTATAACAAGATCATATACAATATTTGAAGTAATAAAGTTCTAATTGTATTGTATTATGTCATCTAATAATGTGTCTTATTGATAGAATGAGTTGGTTCATCTTTCATAATTAAACTGAATGTGTTCAGATATGTTCAGGGAACAGGACGATGGAGGGCAGACTCCGACTTTGTTGAAGTCCTGCAACCTTCACATGTGACGTAACATCTCCTGCAGCCAGCGTGCATGTGTGGCTATAAGTGTGTGTGTGTGATGGAGAGACAGAGAACACTATATAGAGCGTATATCACACATCAAACATGTACTTGGAACAGCCTTATATTATTATTATTTATTTATTTATTTATTTATTTATTTTTAAAGATATTAGTAATTATGAGAACCACGCTGATTTTAGTTATGTGCAATTAAAAGAATAAAAATATAGGCTAGACAAATCTATGTATTTATTATTTCATGTACTTTAGTTCATTTCATAAAAACCTAATTATAAAATTGCCATTTAATATAGGCCTATATGCAAATTATTTAAAAAAATAAATAAGTTTTTTAAACAATAATTAATTATTTAAACTAACACACAATCGGTTTAAATACATGGATTGGATTAAGTAAATGGCCTCCATAATAATTGCTTATCTTCTAATGTGCTCAAGACATTAAGTTATAGGAGCAAGGCTTCAGTGGAATTCTGGGATCATGGTGCTTTCGTATAGTGAGGTAAGCTGATTTAATCAACAGCCTTCAGTGAAAAAGGAGATCTATTTTGTTTTATTGTATTTGACGGGAGTGCCCCATCATCAGATTAGCGCTTAATCTCTTACTGTCTTTAACTCTAGCAGTGGATGTGGGGTGTCACAGAATCTCTCTTGTTTGTGTAAAAGTAGGCTACATGTTCAGTATGCCTAATTTTTATGTGTGAGTGTGACCAATCGAGCTCTAAATCAAAGGAACTGTTTTATCTGATAGTTGCTTAAATGCAAAAAAAGAAGAAAAATAGAATTCTGAAAAAGAGAAAAGCCATAAAGACTATAAAAACGGCGCCTATCACCGTTGATTGGTGGTTCTTGTGTGTCTCATGGCCAAACGTCTTTGACGTCAACGGCGCCATATTTGATTTGAAGATCGTCATAAAATATACATTTAAAATAAATAACAGTGTTTTGTTACAAAAAAAGTAGTGTTGCATGGAAGTAAGAAAATCTGGATTTTAAATGATAGCAAAATTGTGAACTATCCATTTTTAATACAAAACTCTCACATATTTCAAATGAATACTCAAGACCGTTGTCTGTGTGTACTGTTGCAGCAGCTCCATTCTCAATAGGGGGTGATTTATAGGACACTGCATCCAACTGTCATGCAAAAAGGGTTAATACCATACACAGTCATCCATATAATGCTTTTTGATCTGGGCTGGGCAGCTTTATTTGCTAAATGACTGTTAAATCTTCTCTAGTGATTTTAGGAGTTGGGAGGTGGGTTGGTGGGTGGGCTCAACTAAGGCTTATGCAGAAAAGATGCCCTAAATGTGTGTTCATGTGGGTTAATGCTCGAAGACAGAGCCATTAAAGTTTTACCATGACAGCAATGTTTTATTGAGCAGCTTTCTCCGGACTAGGATATTCCAAAAGTTAGATCTTGCTGCAAATGCAGACCTCATTATTTATTTGTGTGAAAAAATGTTTTTTTTTTTTTTTTTTTTTTTTTCCCTGTGAGATGGACTATCAGAACTCAGTATATACAGTATTGCAGCTCATGTTATAAAGGATTTGGTTCTTTTATATTTAATTCATATATTATTATATTATATTATATTATATTATATTATATTATATTATATTATATTATATTATATATATATTATATTATATTATATTATATTATATTATATTATATTATATTATATTATATTATATTATATTATTATATTGGGTTTGTGTTTTTACAGTTAACTGAAGCCCAATTAAAAAAGTCCAAACAAAAATTAATCATCATTATATAAATGATCTTCATGTTGTTCCAAGCATGTATGTCTTTCTTTAATGAAAGTAAGTCCTGTTGACACTGTATATTCTGCTAAAACATCTTTTTTTGTTCTCTACTGGATTGGAACGACATGAGGGTGAGTAAATGAGAACAGAATTTTTATTTTAGGATGAGCTGTTGGTTTAAAGTGTTTGCTATTTTAGCAAAAATAAATATGGTCATGTAGTGTTGATGGGCCTCCTTTGATGGTGCCGAAGGAACTCTATCTCACTGTGCATCTTTCTATGGCAGGGTTCCAGTTTCATAAAAGTGCTCCAGCATGTGCAACCTCATGGGATGAAGCAAAAGGATGCTGTACTGGAGGAGGGAGTGAGCCGATTACGTGATAGATAGACCTACCTCGCTCTCTAGCAGGGACCTCCCTGACCCACCCTCCCCCTTCCAGAGCCAAATGGAAAGAGAAGGTCTGGTTATTTCTGTGATGTCTGTCCATGAATTGTTAATGCCTTTGAATTGGCTGACTGCGCTTTGCTGAGCCTGAACTGGTTAATTAGACCTAAGGGACCGAGCAAGAGAGAACGAAACTGACAAAGAAAAGTGGCATCATCTACTCTGAGAGTATGCACAGTAGATCTCACCAGGTTGAATGAGAAGAGAAATCTATGTATCTGATGTTATAACTCATCCAGTGTCAGAGAGTAACTTTTACATTGATTCAAGGGAAACATTTGACCACTGTTTTTTTTTTTTATTTTAACTGGAATGAAACTGGAATTGTAATTGATTGTATTGATATTGTTTTTATCTGAATTGATTAGTATTTTTATAATGTTTATATAATTAAATAATTAATTAATACTTTTATTAATTAATCAAATTAAACATTTAATTGATCAAAAATGACAGTAAAGACTAAAAATAATTAAAATAAATGCTGTTATTTTGAACTTTCTGTTCATCACAGAATCCTGAAAAAAACGTCACGTTTTCCACAAAAATATTAAGTAGCGCAACTGTTTTTAACATTGATAATAATAAGTGCAGCAAATCAGCCTATTAGAGTGGTTTCTGAAGGATCATGTGACACTGAAGACAAGTGTTGGAGAAATTTAATTTGAAAAGTAATGCATTACAATATTGCGTTACTTAGTTACATTTTATGGAAAGTAATGTGTTACATTACTTTTGCATTACTTTTTCTCACCTGGGCTTGCTTGTTTTTTTTGTTTTTTTATAAAAACAAAAAGTTCTTTTTTTGGCAAATGTAAAGGCCCTTTCCCACCAAAAGTGAAATAAGCCTCAGGCTGATCACAAATATGATGTTTATCTAAAGTCATCTTTGCTTATTAGTTTGGTGGAATTGTATCATTGATGGTCAGCAGCAAAGATGTTGGCTTATAAAGTGAGATTAAATGCATAAAGTATATTTGTTTCATTTAATATATTTAAGTATTATATTCTGAGATTCACTGTTTTTGTTCATTTTGAGGAATACTGACGTTTTGTGCAAGTGAGATGAGTAAATGCATGCTCACATTTAGTCTAGAACTACAATAACCATCATGTTTACACACTACACCTCTGCACTTACTCACGATTTCTTTCAACATGTGGACAGGAGATGTGTCAGTCAATACACGGAAGAACAAATTAATTTGTGTTACTTATTTGAAAAAGTAACTCTGATATTTTGTTGTAAATTTAAAAGTAATGCATTACTTTCCTAGAAACTCAAGTCACTTGTAATGTGTTACCCCCAACACTGCTGAAGACTGGAGTAATGATGCTAAAAATTCAGCTTTTCCATCACAGGAATAAGTTCAATTTTAAAATATATTCAAATAGAAAACAGTTATTATTGCTGTTTTAATGTATTATTGATCAAATAAATGCATCCTTGATGAGCATATGAGAATTCTTTCAAAAACACTGAAAAACCTTACCAAACCCAAACATTTTTAAACGATAGTCTGTTTAAATACTAATTTTGCTCCACTTTTTTAATTATGGGGGCATTTTTTTACCCAGAGCCCCCTTTAAATTTGTAATCCTGCTCTAATCTGATGCTTTGCGTAATTTCGTAAGAAGTGTATTGTAGGTGTTTTGTACTGCGGGTGGCATTTCAAAAAGTGCCCACTAAATATTTTATCTCAGCTGTGCATTGCTTGAGTCTGCACTGTCTGCATGATAGTTCCTCTTAGATTTATTAATAATCCATAACCATTTGTATGCTCTACTTGTCTACATTTTAAACCCAACCACAAGTTAATTCAAATGTTGCAAGAGAACGACGTAGAAACAAAGAATGCAACCTCATTATCTCGCCATAAACATTGGTACGCTGGCAAATCTCCAGCTGTTGCGAGCACACGAGAGAGCGCTATAAAAGGACGACTGTGGTCTTAAAGCATGTACCCTGTGTTTCTTCTTTTGGAATGTTTCTAGAATCTTGTCGTCTTTTGGTCAGCGTGTTGCCATGGAATTCCCTGAGTGCCGCTCCCTCTCCTTATGTCACACGGTAAGTTAGAGTGAGTCAGTATTTTTCCACATTAAGACATACAGCATATACAGCTGCCATCCGTCTTAGAAGGCACACAGATGATGTGCACAGTTTGGAATGTCCCATAGACTGTGCACCATACTTAAAATGTTGACCTTGGCAAAAATATTCTCTCAAGAAGATGCATATTTTCGGTGCACTTTTCAGAATCTGTGAGTTCAGCGATTAATATTTAGGGTAACGTTTGATGATTTTACCTCTATCTCAGCTGCTGATGATGTGAAATGTTGTGGATGACTTGGTCCCAGACCTATTCCCCATAAGGCACTGCTGCTTCTACACCACATGGTCTGCTAACAAAGCACCAGAGATTAAAGAGCTGTCAGCTCGGGGCTTTAATCTCCTAAAGAGGGACCGCTGGGGCACACAGGCACGTCACAGCACATACTTCCTGTCACTGCCTGTTGTCTGAAGGAGGGATGGCAGTGACAGCATTTATGCACGACTTGATGATGCTTTTTTTTGCAAAAGACTCACAGTGTTTTCTTAGACAAGATGTGAGTTTCATTCGGTTGTCTGAGAGATAGTGGGAGTGGCCATGTAACACCGAGTGAAATAAGAGGCATTCAGTCCCTCTTGGGCAGTTCAGCCAGATCGTTGTGCAAACACAGCAGGCCCACTGGGGTTAACTCAGCCATGTAATGACACCACAGTGGAATAATGGGCAGCCGTGCTCCAGTTTGTTTTTGTTTGCCTTGTTAAAATGGATGATTCTGAATTGCGAGGATACATACCCTGGGAAGGCACCTTTCACTCGCATAAGATCAGACCGCCGTTCACAGCATTAGAACCATACATCTCCCTCATTGAGCACATTTGCACATGTACCAAAATTGGGCCAAAGATCACAATCCCAACACGCATTTCCACTCATTCAATTTACACTCAGCCAGTTCCAATTAGCCCAGGGCGCGGAACAGAAGAGTTTTGAGGGGAGAGGGAAAAAAATGGGTGTCTCCAGAATCTTTGCACTGTCCTCATTTGAGGAAATGAAGCATGGCCTCGGCTTGACCCGTCTCCCCTGGCACTCAGGCAAATGGAGTTGGGCGTGCAGGTGTTTGACAGCGCAAAAATATACGTGTAGGTTGACTATATAAGAGTGCACTGACAGAACTGGATCAGTTGCCTTTGCCAGGGGACAAGAGCCACTCTGCTGTGACAGAAATGGCTCATAAATGGCCACACACTGCATGCTACTTATCATATACTGTCTTAAGTCTGAAGAAGCCTACTTGCTCATTGCTGCAATCCATCTCTCAACCCCTGATACCAGAATGAACAATTCAGGCATGCTTATGAGTCTCGAGTCCCACTCCTTTAGTTCTGATTCTGAAGTGATTAGTTCTGAAGTGTTTCTTCAGTCGAAAAGAAATGGAGGTTTATGAGGAAAATATTCCAGGATTTTTCTCCATATAGTGGACTTGAGGGTACAGCGGGTTGAAGGTCCTAATTGCAGTTTCATTGCAGCTTCAAAAAGGGCTCTACACGATCCCAGCCGAGGAATTAGGGTCATGTCTAGCGAAACGATCTGTAATTTTCTAAAAACAATAAAAACGCATATACTTTTTAACCACAAATGCTCCTCTTGCACTGCTCTGCGATCCGCCCCACATTACGTAATCATGTTGGAAAGGTCACGCGTCCAAAATCGTTGTTTTACCTTTTTTTTGTGAAGGCCGTTTGACTTAGTCTTTGCACGTTCACATTGTAGACATTGGATCGGTACTTCCACCTACATGACGTGTGACCTTTCCAAAGTGATTATGTAGGCCTAATGCGTGGCACATTGCAGAGCAGTGCAAGACGAGCATTTGTGGTTAAAAAGTATCTCGTTTTTATTTATTTTTTTAGAAAATGGCCGATCGTTATGCTAGACGAGACCCTTACCCCTTATTTACACTGCACACGTCTGCGGTGCGTTACGGCTCCGGTGAGGTTTTGTTTCGTCGTCTACGCGGTGTCAACTCACACCAGAAGCATTTCGGAAGCAAAGCGGCTGGATTCATGAGACCACGAGATTTGCCTGTCCGATTTTGTTTTCCTTGATTTCTCGTGTTTTTAATAGCTAAATGATTATATTTTGTCCAGTTTAATTGTGTTTATTGCCATGCCCTACAGACAAAGTTAATAAGCCTTTAAAAGTCCAGTTGTGGATGACAAGGATAAAAGATTTTCAAGTTTTTCAACTTCGAAACTCTTGTCGTCAATTTCTGGCCTCCTAGTGATGTGAAATATGAGCAGGAGTCTTCACAGGGTGATTATTTTGACTTTATTTTGTATTTAAGCTGCATGGCTTGGACACGGTGTCCGTCGAAAATAGACTTGGCGCCTATCTTTAGCGAAGCAGTGCGGCAAGCCGCTTCTGGGACGTTTCTGAAATGAGCCGCGGCTGGTGTAAACACAAGGATTGACTAGAGTGGCCGTGGATCGACTCTAGTAGCCCCGTCGCAGCCATGACGCAATGCAGATGTGTGCAGTGTAAATAAGGGGTTATTCCTCGGCTGGGATCGCGTAGAGCCCTTTGAAGCTGCATTGAAACTGCAATTTGGACCTTCAACCCCTTGTACCCCAGTGAAGTCCACTATATGGAGAAAAATCCTGGAATGTTTTTCTCAAAAACCTTAATTTCTTTTCGACTGAAGAAAGAAAGACATGAACATCTTGGATGAGGTGGGGGTGAGTAAATTATCAGGAAATTTTAGTTATGAAGTGAACTAATCCTTTAATGAACCTTGGACCATGAAACCATGGTACCTGAAAATCAGGTTAATGATAGATCAGCTAGCATTACCTATTGTATACAAATAATGAAGAAAAAGCTTTATTATGAGAATAAAATAAAAAGAATATATATATATATATATATATATATATATATATATATATATATAAAATATCTATTTTCAAATATCCCCAACAATATTTCTAAAAATGTGTTTAATATAGGGGAGTTGCACCACACCATATATATATATATTAAATAGCTATTTTATATATTTTAACTATATAACATTTTTAAGAAAAATATTTTCACCAATGTTTTTTGAAAATAATGATTAAACATCTACCAATGACTTATAAGAAAAGTTGATTTGAGTTGATAGCAGACTTAACAGCCCAACTTGGTTTGTCGTGTGCTCATGACACGGTCATGCATGAGCACTGCCTTGTGGGTAAAAATAAAATGATGTGATTAAGGTTGACACTAACTATGTTTAAATGACCACAAAACCTGGTGTTAACCTCATCTAAACTGGACCTATGTGATGTTAAGGGGTTAAATACTGCCTGGATCACACTTTTACACACTGAGATTGCTCTCACAACACATCTTTTTAGGATCCTCAAAGGAGAACAGCAAGAGTGTTTTGAGCAGCAAGTGGTTTTACAAGTCAGAACCCATCATTTATTCTCTCCTGTAATATATCTATTCGCAGTCCATATGCCCTTCTTAGCATAAATCCCCATTTCAGATCCAGATATAGGGTTCAAACACATGTATTCGCCATATTTAGATTAAAGAGGCATTAAGCTTTGCCATATATGCAGATTTATGGTCATTGTGTCAGACTTCGTCAGTGTAGCACATTACCCCAGATGTGTACATTTAAGCAGACTATTGGTCCATGTGATCCCATATGTATTTAGAAATGGAGATTTGTGAAGGGGGCTGAGAGAGTGGATTATTTGGGGCAGATTAGAGTGTCATCTGCTGCGGGTTCAACCGGCGTAGAGAGCAATCATGTGAATGTGTGGCAAGGCAATGGGCATCAGGATTACCAATCCTAATCTTAGAGAGTGAGCCATTATCCACTGTGTTAGTCTCACAGCCCCAGAACCACTCATGGCTTTTTTTTTTTTTTTTTTTTTTGGTAAACGGGCGATGGCTGTACGGTCCGATACTCACAGCTCCATTAAGTGCATAAAGATGTATTGACTTTGATTAAAATGCCTGGCAAAGTTTCACTTGCTATACACAGATGGGTCTGAAATGACTGAATTAAAAAGTGTGCGAAGAGCTACGTTTTTCCCTAAGTTGGAAAGAAAAGACTCTGATGTGTTCCATTATTTAGCAGAGAATGTGTTTGTAATGCTTTTTTACAGTGATTTGGGAATGTGGATAAAACAGACTGTGTTCATTGTGCTAGAGGACTTGTTCTACCTAATCTGTTTTATGACTTTCCATTTGCAAAAGAGGTACCAGATCTGTTAAAGATAGTGCTGTTGCTTCTCTCAGTAGGAGGTGAAAAAACATAATTACTACTGCATGTCAGTTTCAATTACTCTCACCAATATTGTTTAGGATGAATCGCTTGTATTCTTCATTTGCTTTGGATAAAAGCATCTGCTAAATGAATCAATATTAATGTAATTGTGGCGACCAGGGCGGGCGAGAGCCGTGAGGGAACGGCGCGAGGCCGGTGGCGCGAGAGTTAACGAGCTACACCTGGGAGGCGCACCGGCCTTGAGTCTCTCACGGAGGAGCTCCGGGAGCATAAAAGGAGGAGCGACGACCGTGGAGGACGAGAGAGGACCAGGCCTGGACTTTATGTTATGTTTTATTATGTTTGTGTGGCCGGCAGACGTCCGCGAGGGTCTGTCGGCATTACTTTCGTTTTGTTCTTTGCTTATTTTGAATTAAACTTTTGTTGAACGTTCGCCGGTTCCCGCCTCCTTCTTCCCACATCTACTGACCTCGTTACAGTAATATTTGTTGAGAAAAGCCAAATAAATGTAATTTGAAGAGATTAGGTTACATTATTTTAAAGAAAGCACTTAATAAACATAAAAAGTGACTTTAGAAGTCAATATATTGTTTGATTTATTTCAGTATCATAAAACATAAGCCTAGCACGCACCTACAGTCCACAGCAATCGATTTTCAGTTGATTTTGTTTAACTGTTTGACTTAGGGGCTGTCCATACAGAACACGTACAGAATCTTGTTTCTTAAAGGTGCAACAGGTGATTCTCTACAGAAACATTTTTTGTTATACTGGTTGAAAGTCTCCTCATATCCTGATAGCAATCACTATATTAAATGGTCTAAATGTATTTTTATAAATATATATCGTCTGTGGAAGGCGTAGGACCCTAAAATGTTCATCCAATTATTATATTCGGTCCGAATGAAATAATACGATGTCCTACCTGCCTGTCAACGTATGTTTTTACATTCCCTCGCACACCCTGTTCACGCAGACATCATACGTCATTAGCGTGTTTCATGCTATGCAGAGTTTATAGAGACAGACGTCAGTCACGGAGCACCACAAACAAACAGCAGCCACCTTTTACAGTTCCTACCGAATCAGATCAATGATCTTATGTTGCGTTCACGCCATAAGAGATGGCAAACCTGTGACGTTCTAGCTGGAGCTGTTCAGTCAGACTCAGAATTATGCGTTTTGATCAACAGTATCAACGCTGAAATTAATCTTCAGCAGTCACGTACAAGCTCTAAGTTGTTTACGTTCATTATTATTGTAATTGTTATGTGCTTTGAGACTTGAGATAGTTTAACGCCATCTCTTGTGACACTTTGCTGAGATCAGCTGCGTGTGTTTGTTCATCTATTTTGGCGGAGGCGTGGCTTTGGACGGCGATTTGCAGGAGGGGCGGGATTGTAGGCTTTCAATGCTAGCAGGCTAACATTAGCATTTCTCAGATCACCTACTGCATTTTAATTGTTGGTCTATGCATACATGCAGATGGATGTCTCTTTTTTGTGTCACATTCTGCTGTTTTTCAGCATCTCATCATGTTTTTAAGACACTGTGTAGAGTTAACAGTAGTTCAACTCTAAATGTTGAACCCATTCATTTGAGTTCCAACTCAACTGAATATATATAGCTGTTTTGTTTCTCTTATTCTTTGGCTTGGAAATACATAAAGGTAGTAATTCAAGTTTGGATGGCTCTTATTGTAGGGAAATCTCATATGACTTACACAAAATGTTGTGGCCATGAATTAAGAATTTGTTACCATGTTTTAGTTAAATTGTGGCCATGTTGTACTGATTTGTGACCTTATTTGAATCCCACAATTTCACAAAAAAATTGGACACAAATAAATATGACGTGGCCGCAATTTAACTAAAACAAGGGGATGAATTAATAAGTAGTGGGAACACACAAATTCTTAATTCATGTCCAACGTTATCATGTTTTTATTTTCCCCGCATGTCATGTGCAGGGCTCAGTATTGGGTTGAAGGGGCATGATTTCATTTTTTTATGACTGTTTTATTTTAATCACATCTATCTATCTATCTATGACCACCATAGTTATTTCTATAATCTCAATATAATTATTGTGTAACAGGACAGATATAAATTGCCATGACACACACCCAATTGAAACACACAAATGACATTAAAGCTGTCTAAAAATCCTCTACTTTATTCAATAAGATGTTTTGTAAAACATTCAATAAAAAAATGTAATCACTTATTGCTTGTTATTAAACTAGTACTTGATCTTATGCATATTTTCTCAAAGCATTCTCATATGTAACACACCTCTAGATAATTAGACAGATTTCTACTGTTTGAATATATAAAAACATGAACAAATCAAAAGTCATAAATTAATCCCACATCCTTGCCATAAGTGCAGATTGAGCTATTAATCTAAGAAAAAGAAAAAAGCCTTGGCCAGTGCACAACCTCTCCGTTTGCATATCCATTCAATGCTTAAGGGTGCTGATGGTTTACAAGTCCCTCACAACACACATACATTCTTTTTAAGGAAATTGTGTACAAGGCAGTATTCAATGGTGACCTGGCAAGATGCGTTGTTTTTTTGTTTTTTTATCCTTTAGCTTTCAAGGAAGGAAGGGTGCAGTTGAACAACAGCAGGTCCATTGTAGCTTCTAAAGCAGTCGGCGCCGACAGCTTCGGTGGTGATGCAAACCATAAATAAATAAATTAATGATCATAAATAAGTTAATAAATTAAAACGATCTGTACATGTTTTAAAAATGGTCTGTGAGAGTGCGGAGTGTGGTGTAAATAGTACACGAGCCTGCAGGAGACATGAACATGCTGCGTAACAGAGGGAAACTCACAAATTTGCTGCCTTTGCCTTTTTGAGGCATTTCCTTTCAACTCTGTCATGCAGTATGTTGTCTAACAGGCCTTTTCTGGCATTTCCATGTTGACACTACATGCCTGAACTCAAGATCAAGCGTGCAAGCAGCGGCGACAACACTGAAGTCAAAGAGAAATTCCACTAACTGCATATAAAGATATATCGATGGTTATAAATATAATAGTAATGCATGTCAAAGTGTCCAATTCTGACTATATCGAGCTAGTGTTGTGTGTGTTTTTTTTTTTTTTTTTTGTGCAGTGGATGCTAAACTGCTGTACATTCATGATGAGGGAATGAAACAGAGAGCAAGCGCCGTGTGATCCTGTCAGGCTGGTGGAGGCTCAGACGGGGGGCTGGGGTGACCGCTGCTGCTGCTACTCTTTTATAGAAGCACACACTTGCCCTTCTCCACCCAAGGGTTGTTCTTCATCAGCTCGGGATTCAGGAAAGGGTCCTCGGGCACACACTCCTCGATCCACTTCACCAGGCTGAGGAGAGGAAGGAGAAGTTTCCTCATCATTCTGGGACACAGCGCAAACTGCGCAACCTATTTAAAGTGACAAACCTCGCGTCTGATGCAAAAATGGCTACTATTTAGGAGTAAATAGAGCAGAGATTTGTTCTGGATGTCTGCGACTTTGAACACGGATGCTGAGTGATTTATGAAATTGGGGTCATGCGAGACCGCACCCATGTTGAACAAATGATAAATGAGGGTGATAATCATGTAACTCTTTGCAGAGGCACCATCCATCACAGACGATTAATAGAAATGATGTGTCCAAGATGAGAGTGATGATCTCAGATTCATGTGAGACAATTTTTAAGTCATCATGACCCAACTTTATGACTTTATAACTGCACAATAACACTGGAGGAAACACCACGCTGGCGTAAACTGGCCTGTTCACTACTGGCCGGTAAAATGTAATCTGTAACAAAGAAATTACCATTGTGAATATTTCAGAGCCCTGGGACGCAGGGAAATGAGATGTCACTGTAATGTGACAGTGGCGGGTGTGACTAAGAGGCCATGCTTGCTCTCAAATTGGAGAGTAAAGCACCAGAGATCTGAGAGCATTAGCTCTGTCCTGAACAATCACCAAGAGGACCTGACCTCCGGGCAGCCTAATTTGTGACATGAGGTGAACCTGCAAATTCAGAAATAACTGCAATTATGAGTTCATGGTGACATTAGGGTTATTCAATCAGGAAACAGGTCAGGGAAAACCACTGACAAAACTGATTACTCTTCATTAAAAAAGGAACTATGAAGTTGGAAATATAGTAAGTGGATAAGACAAAAAAAAAACTAACTGTACATTATCCAACTTATTAAGAGACTATTTACCAAACAAGTAACAGACAGACAAGAAATAATGATTTGAGTTGAAGTTATTTTATTATTATTTTAAATGTTTCTTACTTGTATTACTTATATTACCTAGTACTTACATCCGCTTAAAGCTTCTGCTAAAAAACGGACCCGCAATGGCCATTGCTGAGGGTTTTTTGCTCACCATATCCACCTTATTTTTAATGTAAGAGTGGGTGCAGCCATTTGCAACTAGTGTCACCTGCTTCCATTTATTTTAGAAATGTTTCTTGAGCAGCACATCAGCATATTAGAAGGATTATGTGACACTGAGGACTGTTGTGTCATAAAGACTGCTGAAATAAATTCAATCTTAAAATATAGTTATTTTAAATTCTAATAATATTTCACAATATTTTGACTGTTTTTTATTTTGTATTTTTAATCAAATAAATGCAGCCTTGGTGAACATAAACAGACTTTTGAACAAAAGTGTATATTGAAATATTACTGAAACCACCCTTAAAAAGGCGGCAGCAAAAGAAGTCGCAAAATTGCTCCAATTACCTCATCTTGCATTTATATGCAAATAGAGAGGCCACAGAGTGATATTAGAGACATGAGAGTAGCAGTAGTACTATTGTCAAACCAACGGTCAAATGTGCATTTGAGAGTTCATTATTTATAACAAAACACTGGACAGCTCAAAGCCACAACTGACCAATGAGAATTAAGTATTTGTATAATAAAAGGACAGAATATATGGGTGATGTTTCGATGACTTGATGTTAGGTTTTTCTGTGCTTGATTGTGTGACGTACAGTACCAAAAATAGAAGCAGGGTAGAAAGGGTCATTATCTTTTCTGTTGTGTTACGAGGCGACAGCATAAAATATATGGGTTGCAACTTGGAACAGAGACTATCACAGTGTGAAGAACAAAAGAAATCACACTCACTCTGTCACTGTCTTTGAGGATTTCTCCCTTTTGAAGGCCAGCTGGTACTTGAGGCTTTCTACCTCCTTCTTCATTTGGGGCAGGTCCAACTCATCCATGACTGAAGCTTGATGTGGAAGTGCTCAAACTTAACCTAAACAACAGGATTGAAACAAGAAATAAGATTGTTTCTCGAAACCGATTCTCCTACTGAAACTGCTTTAGCGTATCTTTTACATGACTCAGTGATTCTTTCAACAGCCATTCCAGGCGAGCTGTGCCTGCTCCAAATAAAAATGTAGCATTGATGTATGTTTATGTATTTTTAACAGCTGATTTTGCATCAGTCAATGTGGATTGCAATTAAAAATCTTGCCAAATCAGCACATCATTTGATGTGTTTGCAACTAATGATTTGTGGATGTGATCTGTACGTCCATGCTGAACAGATCGCTTATGTTAAATGATGTGAAAATAAACAATGCAATGACTACTAACAATGCAAAGCTACTTTTTATAATGTTTATTCAATTACTTTGACTACCTATAATGTATGTGGGTTTTTTTAAGCAAATAATGGTATATGTGATTCATTTTATTTATTATGTAGCATTTGATGAATTCATTTAATTAAAATGTATTGGCCGCTCTTGTGTTTTTGTTTTACAATTAAAAAGGCAAAAAATGTGCCGTTACTAACTTAAGGGACTGTTTCTAAACCTTTTCGTGTTTTATCACCATGTGTTATAAGTCTGATTCAGTCATGCTACATTATATTTTTGACTTGAAAAACAGATGTCACCAAATGAATCACATTTTCTTGAACATAACTACACATATTCTGTTATTTTATTTTTGTTTTGGCCCCTGTTTTGTTCTGGGATGTACTGCATGCATGTGTTTAGCTTTGAAATAAATAAATAATTCAGTAATTAGATGCTTGTCTAATGCTGGCTCCTTTCTGAGCAGGGATAACTTGGGTGATCAGAGTTTGCGTCTTGAGAGTTTGAGTGTTGAGAGGAGTCCAGCATTAGGGCATGTGTGTGAGCCAGAGACAGTTCAGCATGCAGGTGTTCTGCTGCCTGTCTACATCCGTCCCATAAAGGCTTTTAAGCGCTTCCCAGCAACACCAGCCAGACACTGGAGCCTCTCACTCTTAAAAGCTCTGATTTCACTATCTGAGACTAAACACACTCAGAGCAGCTGGGAGACTGTGATGTTCTTCAAATCAAACATGATGTTCAGAAATAGTTGGGGGACAAAGATGTTTTGCAAACTGCATGATGAACTGTAACGCTCTAAAAATTTCCACTTCTCTCAGGCCACCCATAAATACTTAATTCATATGGAGATATTCATGAAATTCATGACATTGTGTCCCGATACAATGGAAGCAGGAATCGGTTGTTGCCAGAAGGTAAATACACTGATTTCAGTGCTTCACTGAGGCCCTAAACAAATATAGAATCAATAATGTCCTAGAATATACAGCAGTTTGCCGCAAGGCATAAACCTTTTTCCCCCTCATGAACCAAATATTACTGATGCATGACATATTTGATGAAACGGATGCATGATACCATTTTATACGTGTTAGTTTGATTGTAACATTACGTGTAGCCTATACTCATCAGTGCAGTAGGACTGTGTGACATATTAGATGGAGGATGAGGATGAACTTCTCAAGCCAAGCTCTTCATCTAGGTCGTTCAATGATGTAGGTCATCTCCATGTAGCATCAAAATAGGGGGGATTGGATTTTAGTTTGATTGAATTCAAAATATAATAGTTACCAAACAGAAGCATATCATTATTGTGTCATCATAACTGATGTAAAATGGTGTGGAAAGAACTAAAGAAGATAAATCAAATCTGTCAATGAATGTGATAGATGCGTTTCGTGGTCATCTGATGAAGACCAGAGCATGACTTGCTTATCTCAGTTACATCCAGTGGGTATATTAAGGTTTCACAGAGCAGATAAAACTATTAAGAAGCTATACTGCAGGAATTGTAGGCTTCTTCCTGTAAATATAGGCTGCCTTTAAATAACCCAATGATTTTGTTAATCAAAAAAGAGGGATGAATGAGGTAAAAGCAGGACGCTGCAAATCGAAGTTTTATGTAACACCGGCAAAATCGCTGGCAGCCACAGCGGTGATGGAGGGAGTGGAAAAACAATATGAAAAACACACACACACACACAAAAAATAAGAATATATGGATGTCAATCACCAACATTTCACGCTAACATCATAAGTTATGTCAACTGTAATCAAGAGTCGATCGCGGAAAAGATTAGATCGATACGAATTCACATTGAATTGTGTCGCTTACCTCGGTGATGTGTCTTTGGGTAATACCCGAAGCCCGTCTTTGGCGCAGACTGTTCTTATCTATGGGAAATGTCCTTAGATTGAGCAAAAAACACACATACGCCTGTTTCTAATTGGCGAAAACAAACGATGGACGAATGTGTGTCCGCTGTAGGCAGCCGAAGGACTGGGCAGGGAGACTGAAGATAGGCTCCGGCAGTAGCGGCAGAGACAGCTGAAACGATGCTGAAGAAGTTGAGCTGATGGCAGTGGTTACAGCCTAGTAAAGTGCAAGGACGCTGTTCAGTCGCTGCTGGGCCAATGTAGAGGAGGTGCTGGGGCAAATCTGTCTGGGAGGGGGGAATCGGGGGGCGGTTATATGCTGTTGAAGTCTAAATGTCTCTTCTAATGTTGGAGACAAAAGGACGCCCGATGTCCCTTGCCTATTCGCTAGAATTGTCAGTGTAAGTGTTTTGATTTCCCATACGGATTTGCTCCTACTCTTCTGGTAGCCTACGCTTTATCCAGTGCCTATGCCCTAATATGGCAAAATTGAGCTTCAACATGTTACAAGATTAAGCTTTTCTGTCAAAGAAAACATTTAGCTGTGCGATTATTTTATATCTTATAATCACACAGCAACAGTGCTTTTCTGAATACCACAGCTGTGAGCACCAGCCTCGTGCTTTAATAAAGCAATTCAATAAACAAGAAAAAAATTTTGTTGTCTTGTTTATTTTCTCTCCGCCAACTAAAATAGTTCCAGCTAAAACATCAAGCTTTGCGTGTTGCCAAGCAACTGAAAGACTGAAACACGGTCTGGAGCGGCGTGTATTGTGACCCGGAGCCACAGAGTTTTCCCCTTCCTAACTCAAAGAATTTGTGTAATCCGCTCCAACTCCCCTCCGGGTTTTCCATCTCTCACTCCTTGTTTATTAGTGAAAGAAACCGCGCTCGTTCCGGAGCGGAAATATTTACGCTGCGACTCTCAAAAATTGTCGCTTGCCAATATTTAAAGCTATACTACCTATTTAAAAAAAACAAAAACAAAAAAAAATCCATCTTCCAAACCATGCAGTGTTGCCAAGTCCGCGATTTTCCCGCGGAATTTTTACACTGTTGCCGCTGGTTGTTTTTAATGTCAGCGGTTTGAATCGACCCCAAAAAACTTGATATTTAGCCCTTGGAATGCGAATTTGACCAGGGGAGCCCCGCCAAAAACGCAGATTTTACCCCGCGGAACGCGATTTTTACCGTGGGAATGCGATTGGGCTAGTTTTGAGGAGCAATAGTGAAAACCTGGCAACCCTGAAACTATGTCTTTACTTTACCCAATTGACCCTTTGCCAGGAGTTTGATTGACAAGCAATCTAACCAATCATAACGCTGAATCCGCCATTTTGACCGACCAAGCAGTCAGGAGTTAGAAGATTAACCTTGGTGGACTTGAACTTGAAAAATGGTGTGTACTGACATCTTTCCGCATTTTAAACAACATTCCTTCTGATGTTCATTCATGTTTATTTGATGCTATAAATTAACTAGTAGGAAGAGATGATCGGTTTACGAGCCTCTTGAGCTGAGGCGCTACAGCAATCTGTCACGACACATTAAAGAGCCACAAAACGTTTTTTATTGTTTGAATTTCTTTAAAAAAACTACACAGTTTGAAACTGGGACTTTGTTTCATATCATAAGTAACCTGCTTTGTCTTGTCTGTCGACGTGTTGTCAGTGTCCTCTTTGCTCCGCGGTGTATTTTTCACTGCGTGTGGCGTGACAGTGTCATGGCTTGTCAGACAAAGCAACAGTAACTAAGGGGGGCGGGTCTTTGCAAAGGGTCAATTACACTTTGATCAGCTTAAAAATTGTTTATAGAGCTGTCAGATGAATTCATCATTTAGCCGTGCATGTCATGTCATATTCGTACACAGTGAAAAGTAGTTCCGGCTGTGGGTAGCTTGAAGGTGAAAATTTGTTGTCACTACGAACTAGAAAAAAACTGACCATGGTTCACTGAAAACAGCAAACCTCTGGGGGGAAAAACAGTTAGGCTATTTAGTTGCTCTGAGAAGATTTGTACACTGTGTACACCATTTGTAGGCTATTCATCGGCACAGAGCAGCAGAGTCAAAGCACAGCCATAACAATGTTTTTCCATAAGACACATATGCTGCAGTTCTATTTTTTAACTGCTAGAGGGTCAAATGAGTGTATAGACTATCTGTCGTACAATACCGTTCATTCATGAAGAACAGAAATAGAAAAAATTCAAGCTGTAGCTTGTATTAAATAGCCTATGTTTCAAATACTATTGCACACAATTTGACATAAACCTGAAAGCACTGACAATAGTATTCTATCAAAGGTGTTAGGGCTGTAAACTGCTCACAGGGAGATTTAAATGTTTGTCTGTTGGCTGATACAAGGGCATCTGTCATCTGCTCATCTCAGAGCAGCACTCATGTCAGTCTCCTGTGGCATCACACCCAAGAGCAACATCACGAGGTGTAAGATGAGGAGAGGTGCCTGCAGGACAGCAGGAGCAGTAGATCAGATGAGCATCCTTTTGTGGGACCACCATCACCATGCAATGAAAGAAGGGATGTATTGTTGAATCGCAGACAAATCTGAACAACTAACTAAACAAAATGCAAAGATGGAGAGGAAGTTGCTGTCACTAAACAAAGTGAACCACAGCTAAAAATACTACATAATTCAAAGTACCCATGTGCTTGATAAGATTAATGGTGAACATTTCTGTGTGGATTAAACATATTCTGAACGTTGATTGCAAACCTCCACCATAAAGTCTATAGTGTTGTCTGGTATTTTTTTTTACCAAAAGAGACTGCTTTCAAAGCGTATCCAATACATTTTTATTGGTATCAGTTAACCTTATAGCACCATGCATTAACCAGTTTGAACCATTTTCTTCAGATATTTGTGTTTCACAAACAGAAACTGACTAATAGCCACTGACCAGTTCTCCCTTCAGCCATCTACGTCCTAACTTTAGCACATCCTATTTTTATTGCATCCAACATTTATTGCACAGGCATACGGGAATAATGGAGCTCTGCTCTGAATACAGTTAATGGATCCTGAATGAAGAACTTCCTGCTCTGCCGATGGGGTCAAGCTTTTGATGGGTCCGCTGGCTATTCTTTGGCTTAACAGTGCAAGGAGTATCTTAAGTGGACAACAGTTCATAGAGTCTGTGATGCTTCATCAAAGAGAATTTACACAGATACCCTATAATAGCCTGGGACCACATTCTGAAGATAAAGACATATCCCATGTGTCCTAAATTGATGGGTGTCCATGAGAAGCTCTGCCATTAGTGCTTTAACACAAAGAGAACATGCAGGGGATCTCTAATGGAGGTTGCAACTGAAAAGAAACAAGACCGTAGCAGCCTAGACATATTCACATTTCTGCATTATTTTTCGCCTTAAGATACCTGTGACTCTGAGAACGGCATAACGGAGCATCTCCAGCCAGGTGAATGCATGTCAAATCATTCCCCTTCACAAGTGCACACAACAATACAAATGTCAAAGCATTGTTGTGATCTTATATATTGAATATAGGACACAATTTTAGGTAACCTATTATAATATTTTCACGTGCATTACATATTCCTAAAATACTGCAATACAACAGGTGACATGCTTTTACCAATTGTGTTACACATGAAGGAATATTTCACTAAAATATCTATAGGCTACTTGACAAAAACTTAAGGAACATCTGTAGATACAAGAGTATTATTGTCTAAATTATAGTGTTAGAGCCATTTCTGCTGCCAGACTCTATAATGATCTGCCGAGTGAAATGTGAATTACAGAGAGGAGTTGAATTCATGTCCAGACTCAGGATCTGAGCAAACAGCACCCCCTTCCGTTTAACTAAAAAACCCAATATGGTAGATCCAGACTCGTAATGGAAACAAAAATGTAGATGCAGAATAGACTGTAGGCTACACAAAAACTGTACACGGAATTATGAAAACCTTACAATCATAAATAAAAGATTTACTAACAAAGTGTGTAAACGTGACGTTAGACACGCGCATGTCGAATGTTGTTTCGTGAATGAATCTTTTAAATGAACGAATCGCACGAATCGTTCATTTCCATGCTCACTTTTTCCTTGAAGTCTATTTTTTGAAGCGTGTGATTGCTTTGGTGATTTTATTGTCTTCAAAACATGCAGACTTGCTGAACGACTCGGAGTTAAATCAATTGAGCCAATCAGTTACATCACTCAATCATGATTCATATACACATATGGCGCAACCTGCAGGATTCAAAAGATTCGACTCATTGACATGATTTGTGTGTGTGTGTGTGTGTGTGTGTGTGTGTTTTATTTTACAAGACAAGTATAAGACATTGTAATACATATCAGAGCATATAAAACAAAGAGTACCAACAATAACTAAAATACAAAAAGAAAATGTATATGAAAAAATAACAATAAAAAAAGAAAAAATAATAGGATACAAAGTGCTACATAATTATTAGGGCAGTTACATGAATTTGAAAAGCTTTAGAATTTGCATTGTTTTTATAAGCTTTTTGTTCTGTGATCTCATGTTTGAAAGAGTTTCAAAATATATTGTGAGATCAGTGTTATAAAAGGTAATATATGAGGGTTTCTTTTGAGTTATTTTTGTCTTATGAATATAAAACTTTGCCAAAATAATTAAAATAATTAATAATTAATAACATAATTTTGTTATGGGTTTTGAAAACAAAGTAAAATGTCATGGGGTTCTAAATTAAGAGCTCTGTTTAATTTTTTTGTTATGTCTATTTTAAAGTCAGTCCAAAAATAAATAGAAATGGGCAATAAAGAAATAAATGTTCAATATCCTCAGATACTCAAAAAGTTCATTTATCACAGACAGTATGGATATATCTACTAATGCTGCATTTACAGGATAACATCTACACTGCGTTCCAAATTATTATGCAAGAGACAAATCAGTAAGATTTCTGTACAATAAACATTCAGATTTTAGTTTTTCTAAGAAAATGTTTGTTTGTTTATTTATCCATGTCTTTTTAGATAACTGGTATCAATCTCAGACAAAATAATTTGCCAGGTCTATAGAAACCCTACTTAGAGGTTGTTCCACATTATTAAGCAAGTCACAGTTCTCATGCAATATGGGGAGGAAGAAAGATCTTTCTGAAGATGAAAAGCATGAAATGGTGCAATGTTGTGCAAAAGGCACGAAAACAACTAATATTGTGTGAAACTGAATGGAGATTATCAGATTAAGATTTGTGAGTGATTTAGAGCACAACAGAACTCGGTCAGATAAAGGCTTATTAATGAAAGTTCCTGTCAAAAAAATTAATTGTATTAAAAGGGCAGCTATAAAAAAGCCAGTGTTGAGCAGCAAACAGGTATTTGAAGCTGCTGGTGCCTCTGGAGTCTAAAGAAACTCTCCATGCAGGCTGGCAGTTGTGCGTAAAGATGCATTTCAGCCACTCCAAACCAAACCTAACAAAGAGAAACATTTACAGTGGGTATAGAAATACATGAAGACTCATTTTCAAATAGTTTTATTCACTGACTAATGCCGTACTACAATGGATGGTCTAAATGGATGATGGTTGGTGAATGGCCACCATGTTCCAACAAGACTGCGACGGAGCTGGTGGGTGATGATTTGGGCTGGAATACTGGGAAGTGAGATAAAGAGGATTAAAATGACTTTTGCAAGATATGTGAAGTTCATAACTGGCCATTTTCAGCTATGTTATATAAAAGGAGGATAATGCACAGTACAATGCACTACACTGTAAAAAAAATCCCGTTGTTTCTACGGAAAAATACCGGCAGCTGTGGTTACCAGAATAATACTGTAAAAATGACATCAAACCGTAAACATACTTACGGAGTTACATGTGAATTTTACATTTTAAATATGTATATTTAACATTGGATTTCAGTACACTGTAAAAAAAATCCCAGTAAAATTTACGGTAAAATAACGTATTTCATTAACTGATATAATGTTAATTTACCAACCTAATGAAGTACTAATATCTGTTTTGTACCTTTATAATACACTGACAGTCACCAAACACAGTGGTGATGAGAGTCACATGATGAATCAAAGTTCATCACAAGCAGCTTTTCCACAAGCTGAGAAGGACAATACTAATATATAGAAGGTGCACACAGTGTCATTCACACACACACTAAACACCATCATGGTAACATGCATGAAATTTTAAAAATGCAATAAACATTAATTTAACAACATTAGATGTAACATAAAACCCTAATGTACATAACTGATTAGAAAAAAATGAGAAAAACTAAGAAGAAACAGTTATTTCAACAAAAATATATCAAATGTGAAGTGTCACGCAGGGAATTGTGGGAATGTCAATTTACGGTTTTTCACTGTAAATTTGACAATGAATTGTTATTTTTCACTTTCAAAAACTGTGAATTTAACGGTATTTTACCGTAAAATTACATTAAATGTACCGTTAGATCTATTACAGTTATTCACCGTATATAGTATGGAAACTTTCTGTAAACCAATTAACAGTTTTTCACCGCAGCATTTTTACAGTCTTTTACTGTTAAAATCACGGTAATTTTTTACAGTGTATTGTACAATGCACTATGCTCTATCCCATGCTGCAAAAAAACACCACAGCAATAAACCTGTTTGAAAATGTATTTCTACACCCACTGTAAATGTTTGGTTAGTGGTGTCTAAAATGCATCTTTACGCACAACTGCCAGCCTGCATGGTGAGGTTCTCAAGACTCCAGAGACACCAGGAGCTTCAAATACCTGTTTGCTACTCAACACTGGCTTTTTTATAGCTGCCCTTTTAATACAATACTTTTTTTTTGACAGGAACTTTCATTAATAAGCCTTTATCTGATCGAGTTCTGTTGTGCTCTAAATCACTCACAAATCTTATGATAATTCGATAATCTCCATTCAGTTTCACACAATATTAGTTGTTTTCATGCCTTTTGCACAACATTGCACCATTTCATGCTTTTCATCTTCAGAAAGATCTTTCTTCCTCCCCATATTGCATGAGAACTGTGACTTGCTTAATAATGTGGAACAACCTCTAAGTAGGGTTTCCATAGACCTGGCAAATTATTTTGTCTGAGATTGATACCAGTTATCTAAAAAGACATGGATAAATAAACAAACAAACATTTTCTTAGAAAAACTAAAATCTGAATGTTTATTGTACTGAAATCTTACTGATATGTCAATTGCATAATAATTTGGAACGCAGTGTATGAATAATTTTGTCAATGATTTCTTTTACTTTATTAGATATTATATATAGTAAAGTCCAAATGCTGTGCCAATATAGACCAATGAGTTTTAAGCCATTTTGATTGACATGAAGGAATGGATCCAACATTAAAGGAATTTCTTATAAAATTGTTATTGAAATGTTTATCAAAAAAGGAGAGACCATTTACAAAAAGCTGAGGATTTTGTAAGGTTGTATTACTAACATCTAAATCTGAGAATTTGGTTAACATTATTATGCCATTGGGATAGCCTTAATTACTTTGTTAGCCTATATTCTTTTTCAATTGACATGATTGAAAATCCCCAATAAAATCATAATTGTTCTGATAGTCTTTAATATGCAATAATTTATCGCCGATTCCAGGAACGTGTTGTGTCAATTCCCGACAATGAAGCGCATCTGCTGTTCCGCACTACATTTCCCACAAACCCTTGCTGCGCGAGCCTGGGCGTGTGAGAGAAAGATTAAAATTGGACCATCTGCAGACTTTGATTTAGCATCAATGGTGAGATCCTACATTGTTTGGCTAAATAGACATGCGAGATGTATCTTGTCATCATGTCTTTTCTGTAGCAGAGCTAGAGGTCTATCTGACAACATTTCGTAAAGCTGAATCCGATGTTTTATTAAAGCTGCTCGAAAAACCAACTTCGTCGGCTAGCCAACACAGCTAGCAGCTCACTTTAGGCATGCGAATCACTCGTACATCATCAAACGTGTGTGCTTGCTTGTGTTTTAACGGGGTTGTTGTTGTAAATATGGTGTAGTAAACAAATTATGTCTTTTATTTCCGTTTAATCCGATGCTTACGTTACAAGACTGAGCGATTTTTCGCAATCACCCGCTAACAAATCTTGGCTGTGTCTCAAAACATAGTTAGCTGTCTAGTTTAACAGTATTTTTGCGATCGGACCATTCTAAATCTCACCATTTTTTAGTCATAAGGACACCTAAAGCGTTGATGTTGCTGTTCTGCTGACATACAGCCGCCGGCACTGTTTATTTTGACAGATGAACGCTTTTGATTTGTTTTGACGCTGTGTCAGGAAGTGTCTAAATGTCTTCACAGCTTATATGTTAAATGTAAATGTATATAACGAGAGTGAGCTTCACGTTTTCGAGAATGGGTAACGTTAGTTGACGGAAAAGTGTCTATGGATACTTATATTTTAAGAGAATGTCAAAATAATAAATAGGATGTTTATCTAAGGTTCTGTACCAGGTCACCATTTCTTAAACGTTTTCACCATTTTAATCACATTTTTTCTACTAGTTTATTTTAAATGGTCCTGTGGGTTGATTTATAATTTTCATACAAAATACAGGTATTCCATGAAGTATCTTAATAGCAAAAATGAGCACAATGCTGTTTACAATAGTATTAGATGAAGTATTGCATATCACAGACATGCCTGTGTGTGTGTGTACCATAATATCTTGTTTCATAAACTATATGTAGATATGGATGTATGTTAACAATATATTTTTTCCCTATTGTCTACAGGCTGCAGCAGCTCTTTTCTACAGGGCTTTGCTGTATTATGAGCTGTTGTAAACCGTCACGTTTCAATCGATTCTCAGGAGGATCTGTGCCAGGTGCCACTATCGCTGTACCCTCACCTGACATCAGCAACCGGGTAAGAATGTGATATGTATTTACATTTGAAGAGTTTGGTTCCAAAACGCAATAACTCCATTTTTATTATTTTGAGTAAAAAGGTGTTTTCTTTACCAATAAAGTGGCAAGATGAAAACCACTATTTCCTGTTTCAGACTTTCACATAGCATCTTTTGGTTATAAAAACATTAAAAATTCAAATCTATATTTTGATTTTAAAAAGTTTATTATAAAAACTTCCCCAAAATGCAATAAATCCATGACACTTTTTTTTTTTCAAAATGCAATTAATCCATCAATATAAAAGTTATTTTTCAAATTGAAAATACACAACAAAGTAAGTTGATTCACATATATGACAGGGTCTAAACTTTGCCAATATTTATCTTTATATTCAGGCATTTTACTAAAAATACATTCAGCCGTCGCTCCCAAAATGAATTCAACGGGTCATCTTGTTAAAGTTATAAATTATTTGTTATTACTGATTAAAGAGCATCTGGCGCCACCGCACGGTTAAGTAAACACATTTGCCGAGTACATTGATATTAAAAACGGCTTTTTAAAAAAAACTTCAATGTTTACATTCCACGCACATTGTTTTCAGTGGTGCGCTGTGATTGGTTAAGAGCAGATATATCGCGTTCCGCAGAAAAAGGAGACTGGCGTTTGTCGCGTTTTGGAAAGAAAGGGAGAAAACATGACAGAATAACACGACGGATATCGCATTTTGCACAAAATTAATAAATGACTTTTCAATACCGACCAGATACAATACTGATTTTGGCGGAAACAAAATTTTTTGAAAATGGCGTTTATCGCGTTTTGGAACCAAACTCTTCATTTATTGAGCTATGGAAAGACTTCAGTGGCAAAAATTCTCATTGTTTTCTTATTTCATAATCTTTGATTGCAGACCAAAATGGAAGCTAGTTTTGGATCCACGTTTCCAGCAGTCCCTCAAGTAGCAAAAGGTCAGTGTTATCTCTTGAAATACTTGGACTAGAGGCTGGAAAATGGTCATTAAATACAAAAATATGGCAAAAAAAAAAAAAAAGACTTAACATTTGAAGTGGTCCTCAGGGAAACAAAATATTTAAAAATATGTATGTTGGTACAGCCTAAAAAATAAAGGTTATCAAATTGACTAAGATTTACATTTTGAGTGTCGTATCTCAAACCACTATGAAAGTAATTACTGGTGTTGAAATTGACCTAGATCAGCACTGATTGGACAGAAATCCATGTGAGTGTTTGCCTAGCAACATGGTTCAATCAGTCGCTTGTAACTGTGCTTTTTCATTTCAGCGGAAACCAATTACAAACAGCATCGTAGAACCCCTTCATCCTCCAGCACTCTGACCTACTCGCCTCGTGACGACGATGATGGCATGGTAATCACAACGCCATCCCTTTTCAAAACAGACAATCACATTTACATACTGTGGAATGGAAATCAAAAACCTCACGATTTTGTCATTGACGTGCATCACAGTGGGCTTCTGGATTAGCTGATTTGCTGTTTGGAAGGTTCTTCGTTTTCAAACCAAAAATTATTCAGATATATTTTTACTAGAGGGTGCAGGACGCTATAGTTCATGTATGTAAGTGAGGATAGCATGTGACATTATACCCAAAAATTCTTCATACAGTGGACTACCAGTAAAATTGATACAAATTTGGGACCAAAAATTATTCAGACACTTTGTCCTCCTGACCATGTTTTGCTTAAGTGTTATCTGACATAATTAAGGTTAATTTTTTCTGACACAGTTTAACTCTGAGATCTTGTCATATTTTATTACCATTT
Source organism: Megalobrama amblycephala (assembly GCF_018812025.1). NCBI lineage: Eukaryota > Metazoa > Chordata > Actinopteri > Cypriniformes > Xenocyprididae > Megalobrama > Megalobrama amblycephala. Next base: position 45,056,821 of record NC_063044.1, read on the forward strand.
TTTAAAACTATAGTGAATAAACTGTATTAATGAAAGAAATGTTCAAGGTGTCTGAATAAATTTTGGTTTGACTGTATCTGTTTATGAGTGGCTATGTATACCGTTTATTTTTTCCCAGACACCACAGCGTGAATATTTGTATAGATGTCGGCTGTTTTTTGTGCCTTGCTAGGTGCAACAGATTTGCTTTTCCACCAAATTTAAGTGAATCAGAAGATGTTGAGGTGCTTTCATCCTGTCAGTCATTTTGCACATTCACAGGAAAGCCCATTTATGAGAAGTGGGAAGCTTGAGGTAGTTGAATCAGAATATTTTAGTTAAGGACTATATTCAGCAACATAAACAGTTGTTTTACTACTGTTGATTTTGGTAACACATGTCTTTCCTGATTACAGTGGTATCAACAGTATCTTTGTAAAGCGGGATTTTGAAAAGAGGGGGCGTGTCTTACTCTGTGGCTTTTTCTATTCCGGAAAGCAGGGTTAACTTACCATAACTTTCGGTTGGTTAACCCAAACCTTTCTTGAAATTATCGGTTCTGTGAATGCAAACGGAAGTTCAGTAAACTCAGAGTATGTTAATGGTGAAAACGCAAACGCTATGTCCGAAATAGAGTACTGAATAGGTACTACATTTGAATTTGAATTTACTTCATGATCATTAAAAAAATATATAGTCTAATATATATAATAAAATATATACTATATAGTCTGTTTTTCAAATACTATGTCTTTGGACATACTACTCTTTTGGTGTACTGTTTTTCGCATACTGTATAGTAGGGAAGGGGAGGTGCACCATACTACTTTTTTTTTTTCCCCTTCTTTTTTTTAATGGCAATTTACATTCTTACTGCATATTGCCACCTACTGGGTGGTTGTGCAATTTTTTTTTTTAATCTTTTGACTTATAATCTTCAATCAGTTTTTTAGTAATGTGAACAATTATATTGTTTGTTTTTGCTAAATATTAAAATTATACATGAAAAATTATTGCTTGAACTAAAAAATGGTTATATAAGTTTTTTTTTTTTATGTTTAGCCATTTTGCTTATACATTTGTTGTAAGGTGAGATGTCACTTATTTTTTGTTATAGAAATAAATTATTATATATATAATACCTCTGGAAAAAAATGTTGAATGCAGATCCATGATGTGTGAGATGAGGAGAATAATATAAATAGATTAAAATCAAATAAACATTGCTTTGTTATAATAGTGCTTTATAGTTTAAGAAATTTTGTAACTACATAATATATTATTGTGTAAAATCTGTCATGCCCACTGAAGCATGGTACGATAGGGCATGTATGAATGCATGAATACTTCTCTTTAGAGCAGGTTATGTTCAGAGAATAAGTTGTTATGGCTACTTACATACCCTGTAAGTTACCTTTTTGGAAGTAAGGGTTAAGGTAATCGGTTTACTTATCCGTACACTTATGAGTATGTCACTTAATCTGCTTTCTGGAATACCCTCCATCTCATTCAAAAAAAGTAAAAAAAAAAAAGAAAAGAAAAGAAAAAAAAAAAAGTGTTGAAATAAAAATAAACTGACTCTGTCCCTACAGCCGCCCATCAGTACCCCTCGTCGGTCAGACTCTGCCATCTCGATTCGCTCCCTGCATTCTGAGTCCAACATGTCGTTGCGCTCCACCTTTTCCCTGCATGAGGAAGAGGAAGACACAGTGAGTGTCAGCAATCTTCTGTTTCCTATTCGCATGTTGATCTAGTGTAGTGACGCAAAAGGCTGACAGACATACACCTTTGCCAGGATTGACATTCTCTCTCTCTCTCTCTCTCTCTCGCCCTCACTCTCTTTTCTTACCCAGGAGCCGCAGGTGTTTGCAGAGCAGCCCTCCGTTAAGCTTTGTTGCCAGCTGTGCTGCAGCGTGTTCAAGGACCCCGTCATCACCACCTGCGGAGTGAGTCAGCCAACCGTCCCCTCACCTCTCCCTCAGGATGGGGCTGTCTGTCATGATCTGGTTTCAGGCCATTTATTGATTTCCTGTCAGTTTGGGCCGTGAACAGCACGCCTCATTGACCCGTTTCCTACGGCACTGTCGGGCTGTTGAACACCACAGTACAAGTGTCCGTTGAGAGATGAATTACATTTAAAATAGCTGAGTAGATGAAAAAGTAAAATTCATCTCTTATTCACTCTCATTGTGCTCTCTTTTTCTTCCTCTTGTCACCTCAGCACACATTCTGCAGGCGATGTGCCTTGACCTCTGGTAAGTATAGCAATTTTAATCTATGCATTTGTCTTGCTTTCACCTTTCCCATGATGACTGTTTCTGCCAGCTGTGAGGAAGTACAGTGAGGGCTCAACACAATTTACACAATTACAAATAAAAAAGACCGCAAGACCGTCATTCATCTTCAGAACACAAATTAAGATATTTTTGATGAAATCCGATTGCTCAGTGAGGCCTCTCTATAGACAGCAATGCCACTGAACTTCTCAAGATCCAGAAAGGTTCTTAAAACATATTTAAAACAGTTCATGTGAGTTCAGTGGTTCTACCTTAATATTATAAAGTGACGAGAGAACTTTTTGTGCGCAAAAAACCCCAAAATAACGACTTTTCAATGATATCTAGCGATGGCCGATTTCAAAACACTGCTTTGAATCTTATGTTTCAAATCAGTGTTTCAAAGCGCCAAAGTCGTGATTTCAGCAGTTTGGCATTTTGAAACGCGAAAATCACAAAATCTCACAAAATCCTGTGGGAAACACTGGTGGAATATATTTCACAAATTCTCTTGATGTTTTTGTGAGGTTAATAATTTTATGGTCAGAGTCACAGACAAAAATATAAATTTGTAATAAAAAAAAAATAGCAAAATAACTTTACAGAGCTGGTAAGAAATATTAAGATTTCAGGGTTTTTTTTTTTTTTCATTTTAATACATTTGTAATGTTCTTTTTAATATGTTTTTGCTTCGCCATTAATCAAGTATGGAGTGCAGATTGATGTTAAAAAATAATTTAGTGCATTTTATCATAAAGCTGCAACATAACAATATGTGGAAAAAAGTAAGAAGTCTGAATACTTTCTATCTGAATATTTATTTATAGTTTCTAAATTTGCTTGCCATTAGCAGGAGTGGCTTTAAGTTAATTTTAGACCGAGTACAGATCTCTACCTCTGTTCCTGTTTCATTTCCTCGCCATGCTGAATCTTTAATTTCATGCTCTTAATTTGACTTGTTTTTAACATAGAGTAACTATTTTGTTTTGCCAAAAACCTTGTGGTTCCACAGAGAAATGCCCTGTGGACAATTCCAAGCTCACAGTGGTAGTGAATAACATAGCGGTGGCTGAGCAAATCGGTGAGCTTTTCATCCACTGCAAGTACGGCTGTCGGCCAGCTGCTTCAGGCAAGCCCGGTGCCTTTGAGGTTGACCCACTTGGCTGTCCTTTCACCATCAAGCTCAGCACCAGGAAGTGAGTATACAGGTTCATTTCCTTTCGCAAGGTCAGCTTGTGATTTCTGTTGTTGCGACATAGTTGTGCAAAGAAAGCATAATGACTCTGTTTTGTGTGGCAGAGAACATGAAGTGAGCTGTGACTACAGACCTGTTCGCTGTCCCAACAACCCCAACTGCCCTCCGCTGCTCACCATGAACCTGGAGGCCCATCTGAAAGAGTGTGAACACATCAAATGCCCTCATTCTAAATATGGGTATGGAATTTTGGAAAGGCTAACATTCTTTTCTTCAGTTCCGTAGATGAACCTTGAATTTATCTCTGCCGATTTCTCTCCAGTTGCACCTTTATTGGGAATCAGGATACATATGAGACGCACCTGGAGGTGTGTAAGTTCGAGGGGCTGAAGGAGTTTCTCCAGCAGACGGATGACAGATTCCATGAGATGCAGGTGACACTGGCGCAGAAGGATCAGGACATCTCATTCCTGCGCTCCATGCTGGGCAAACTCTCTGAGAAACTAGACCAGCTGGAGAAGAACTTGGAGCTCAAGTTTGGTAAGGACACAAAGCTAATTCTTAACCGCTTACAGTTTTTAAGCCAAAAGATGCATGAATGTTCAAATTGTTGTTGTTTTCTTGTGCTAATGTGGCAGATGTGCTGGATGAGAATCAGAGCAAGCTCAGTGAAGATCTGATGGAGTTCCGAAGAGATGCTTCCATGCTGAACGTTGGTCTATTTTCGCTCTGGTTTTGCCAAATTGAGACGTACAGTTTTAGTGTTCCAGTATTAAGAGCTTTCTAACTCATCCCTCCTTTTGCAGGATGAACTGTCCCACATCAATGCCAGGCTCAATATGGGTATACTGGGCTGTGAGTGTCTCTTTCTCATTTATACTCTTCATTTCTGTGAATAAAATGAAATGTCATCATCTGACTGTATAAAATGTTTTGCAGCCTACGACCCTCAGCAGATCTTCAAATGCAAGGGTACCTTTGTGGGCCACCAGGGTCCGGTATGGTGTTTGTGTGTGTATTCTACCGGTGATCTTCTCTTTAGTGGGTCATCAGATAAGTCCATCAAGGTAATTCCGCCTGCCATCAGCAATCTGTCCCTGAGTATCCCTCTTCATCCAGATAAATCTTCTGTACTTCTATGCTCATCATAGGTTTGGGACACATGCACCACATACAAGTGCCAGAAGACCCTAGAGGGCCATGACGGCATAGTGTTGGCATTGTGCATTCAGGGGTGAGCAATTTTATAATTTTCATGGTCTTTCATCAAACTCTAAAATGACTTTTCACTGCCAGTCATCGTAGTAATGTATTAAATGTTTACAGCTATAATAAAAATTGACAATTGATTTGAGAAAGGGATTGCAAATGTTGTTTCATGATGGCTTTAAGTGGACAGGAGATCTTATAAATCCTTTTCTTCTTTCTGCTGCAGGAACAAGCTCTACAGTGGCTCAGCTGATTGCACGATCATTGTGAGTGTTCCTGAAATGCATATGTCAGAGGAATTAAACTGTTAATGAATAGGGATGTGCTCAACGACTAGTTTCATTAACATTTAAAAGTTCAACATTTTGCAACCGACTAGTCTAACCCTTAACCCTTCGGGTTAACAGACAGTCTTTGTTTGTGATCCATTTGAAATAGATTAGTTAATCTATGAACAGTCAAATCCCATACTGAATGCTGCTAAAAAATAGGTCAGAAAAATGCGATGTACTTGCCATCGTATGTGATCCTTGTATATTAAACTTGAGCGTTCACTTAAAGGGTTAGTTCACTCAAAAAATTACATTTCTGTCATTAATTACTCACCCTCATGTCGTTCCACACCCGTAAGATTTTTGTTCTTCTTCAGGACACAAATGAAGATCTTTTTGATGAAATATGAGCGTTTTCTGTCCCTCCATTAACAACTATGCAATTACCACTTTGAAGCTTCATAAAAATAAGTCTAAAGCCCGGAACACACTAAGCCGACGCCGATGAACTAGTGGCGACGAAAGCAGACTGCGGGATTGGCTCGCGTCAGCAGCGTCTTGGTCCAAAGTTGGCCTGACACACCAAACCGACGCTCAGCGCCCGACGGCCAAGTAGCACGTCTGTTCTGCACCTGTGTAAGAAGAAATGCCTTTCCATACCAGCAGGTGGCAGTAGCTGAACAGCCAATCAGAATGATCAGTTGGCCGACTGACCGACGAGCTCCGACTCCGATTCGAAAAAACCCCAATGAGGACCAACTTCAGTCGACGGTGCAGAACACACTGAGAAAACTTAGTCGGCCGATGAACAAAAACTGCCCAACGGCCAACAGTCGGCTTGGTGTGATCCGAACTTAAAACTAATCCATATGAATTGAAATTTCATCAACTCACACATCAGTTGTGGTTCACGGAAGCTCAAGCATGTTTGCTTGACATGCGAGAACCAATGAGGTTCATTCTGGTGTGTTACGCAGCACGTTTGAGCTTCTGGAAGACATTTGTTCTCACGCATAAAGCAGATTCGGTTTAGCTTCTGTTTATGTTCGCTGGTCAATGTTTATATGTGATTGAAAGCCTAAATTCAATTCAGGAAATTTGGACTAAACCGCTCAATTCATGTGGATTAGTTTTACAATCACTTTGACTTTTTGAAGTGTCAAAGTCGTAGTTGTGTATCTGTCAATGAAGGGACAGAAATCTTCATAAAAAGATCTTCATGTCTGTTACGAAGATGAACAAAAGACTTATGGGTTTGGAACAACATGAGAGTGAGTGACAGAATTTTCAATTTTTGGGTGAACTAACCCCTTAAGCAATGTTAGCCATTATAGACATATTTATTCAAATCAACTAAATCAATAGGCAGCGCAAGACCAATAAGTTCAAATCTAATAGCCTATTATAAACAGATTTCCTAAAATAAAAGTTATTCCACATAAGTCGGCACTTTAAGGTATTGTTTGTGACCATGGCAACCATTTGCGTGTCCAGGTTTGAACATGTTTCTCGTGTATGAAATCTGCACAAATGATAGGCGGCAAAATCGCAAAAGGCTTGACGTGTTCTGACAACTGTACATTATTTATGCGTATTCTCTTTGTTAGGATGTTGATATACCAACTGTTCAAGTGTCAAGTAAGTTTCATTCAGAACGTTTCTCCTTTAATCCGTACTGTTTCATACCGTATTGTTGTATAACCAGTAGTAGCAGGCTTAATTATACACTAGTTTGACGTGACATAAAAGAAAAATACACAAAATGCTCTCTCACGTTGCACATCTTCCGAGCGGACATTTCTCTGAAGTCTGAACCTGCCGCGAGTGAAAACGAATGCTATAGATATACGCTTTTCAAAATAATATATTTATTTTAAAATTTAACATTAACATGACGGTAATGTAAACGTAGCCTCTGTAAGAATATATAGCAAAACATTAAATGTGCAAAAAAAAAAAGTAAACTAATAGTATTTCCAGTTCTATTAGCAGCAGCAGTATCGTTTAATCTCGCACATCCCTATTCAAGACACGGTTCATGTGCAGCTAATGCAGATATACACTTGCTCTTCCTCAGGTTTGGGATATCCAGACCTTGCAGAAAGTGAACACTATTCGGGCACACGACAACCCTGTGTGCACTCTGGTGTCCTCTCACAACATGCTCTTCAGCGGCTCTCTCAAAGCCATTAAGGTCAGTTGCGCCTGTTGTAGAGAAGATTTGCGTGTCTGCAGACACATACCCAATCAAGCAGCTAATATTGAGCTTTATTCTGCCCCATTTGCTGATGTGCATGTTAGCTGTTTGATGTTTAAGTGATGTGGAGGATGCGGTCGGTGCTCCAGCAGAGAAGAGAAAAGCACTGACTTGGGTTACTGAGGCACAAGTGGAGCAAAATTAGATCTACTTGGCTCTGAGAGCTTGTCTGAAAAGCACAAGCTGTGCTCGTATCACCATGGTGATGTGTGGGAGGAATGAGGGAGTGGAGGATAACAGTAAAATGATCTCATCTCTCTGGGACTTTCCAGTTTGCCAATTCTGAATGTTCTTTAATTGATGAAACATCTTTCTTCCTCTCTTTGTAGGTGTGGGATATTGTGGGCACAGAGCTGAAGCTAAAGAAGGAACTGACTGGCTTGAATCACTGGGTTCGAGCTCTGGTTGCTTCTCAGAATCATCTGTACAGTGGATCTTATCAAACCATAAAGGTTAGAAGTTTTCAACTTTTAACTGCTTAAATAGATAACGGCTCTGACAGTTGCTTCAGGAATGCTCAGATGATATAATAAAGGACAATCTGCTGTTGATTGAGTAATAAGATGGT